>NC_079147.1:216225914-216525914 GCF_945859685.1 Eupeodes corollae | reverse complement strand
ATAATAACCCTATACAGGAGCGAAAGCCGAAACTATATCAACTATCAAGAGTAGGTAGTAGCAATAAGCTGTAGGCATAGTATAATCTAAGAATCATTGGTTTTTGGTGTCCTTAAATCATTCGGCTGCCAAAAATTAGACCAAAAACCACCACCATCACCGCACTAAACTAAACTATAAACCAAACCAGACCAAACCAACAACGTGAATATAATAATATAAATATACGAAATCCCTTTCTCATTCGAATTGAATGTCCTCACGCATATTAAGAATGATCTATGACCATCAGAGCCTTTTGTTAATGTCGAAGTCACAATTTTCTATATATGCTGTGCCTTTTGCCGCACTCCTAGATGAAGGTAGTTCATATCTAAGTATGTATATGTACATCCATGACCAAACATACAATCCGATGAATAAGATTGAAATGGCAGGCAGCAATCCATCGCCATTACTCCATTATCCTGTGACATGTCAGATACAAATTTAACCTCCCTTTTTAAGTGCGTATGTGTGTGTGCGTGTGTGAGTTTGTTCGGAATCCAATCAAAATAACATGAAAATTGAGATGGACGAAGAAGAGAGGGAGATTGATTTGAACGATACACACGCAAACACAATCTTATACAAAAGAAGTCCTGCTCCCGGTCCCGACCGAAGGCGAAGGACAAAAACCCAAATAAAAAAATAAGAAGGGTCTTTTTTTTGTGTGTAGTGTAGGTACAACTTTAGTGCGTTGAGCCGGGAAAATGATATCATCCCTTATTTCTGGTGTATTTTCTTGACAGGAATAAATCACTCAGAAAAGAAAATGGAAAAAGGACGAACTTATATACATAAAACCCTATAAACCTATACGACCATCATTTCTGCTCCTCCGTTCGTCTGTAGGATACTAGTATGTATGTATCGGTAGTAAGAAAAACCATCAGAGAAGAACATGTCCGTTTCGATATTCGTAAATAAATCATCAGATTGGACATAGATATCATAAAAATCCTGTCGCACAGAGTGCTTTTGCTTTCACTCGTTCGTCCTTTCTAGTTGCGGGCTGCTTCTGCCTCTGCCTATGCCTTTTCCTGTGTGATGCTGTGATGTACGATGATATACAGTAATTGGAAAATCAACCCTGCTGTATTAGATATTATAGTTTTTTTTTCCATCTTATTTTCTTTTGGTTTTCTTCTCTTCTATTTGACAGGACATAGTGCGTAAGGGATTAAATGTTTTAGATGCGCATTGGGAGACACATCACGCATTGATTTTCTTATAACGCTGCCGCTGCTCACACATTCACACACAAAATATTACATCACAGGAGATGCTGGTGCTGGATTTTGATGCTGACGCTGTGGATTTTTGGGTACTTGGGTATAGTCCTGGATTTTGTTTTTCTTGTTTTTGTATATTCTAAGTCCATATCTACTTTCACCCTGACTTCGACTTCGGGTTTATTATACACAACACAACGAGGTTGACATCAATAAATTATTAAAATGAAAAGGAAAAACCCGATGAGAAATGTATTATTCCATATGGCCTGTTATATTGATGAGTGAAGCTCTATAATATGTTTGTGAGCTGTGTTGTGTGCGTGATGGTTTGATTTCATGGAAATATATATACATATTTTTATCCCGCATATCATAGAATGAAGCCATCATAAATCAATCGAAAAGAGGTTTACGTTTATAATAAAGAACAAAGAACAATATATACCATACACACATACTTGCATGTATGTATTTACGTATAATATGTGTCAGATCAGGTTTGATATCAATTTTTTGTTTCACTATAGTTTTGGGAAAGTGCTGCAGGGTGGATAAAACTTAATTTGATACTTCTTAGTAGTTATGTATTACGTTACATTAAATGGTTTTCTTTTCATTTGACTTGGGAAATTTCGAAAAATATGGTTTAACGACGATTTATAAGGACCACAAATCAAAATACTGTTAGGGGGTAGGAGAACTTATAGTGCAAATCGAATTTGTTTATTTTTATATAAAGATACATTTGTATCAGAACATCTCCAGCTTCTCGAAACAAGACATGCTTTATTAAATATGCAAATTTCCAACAGTATGTGCTCCAAATTTGCTTTAAAAATAGCATAATCTGTTTTTAGTGTTTTTAGTGATTTTTAAGAGGAAATAACAATTTCTTCTTCAGCTCACCGACAATTGACTTCTTTGTTATAATATTCCATAAATAAGTTTCACCTTCAAAGGTTAGAAAATGGAAAGCAGGAGCAATTGGATGGTAATGAAATAGATAAAGTGTATTACAGCAATTGTATACCGGGTCAACAAGGGTTGTCAATAAATAGGCGCATTTTAACATTATTTAATTGTAATAAGAAACGAAGACCAAGCCACGGCAAACATTACACCACCATATCCTTCTCATGACATTATCCATGATTTAATTCGCATATTTTCAGCTGTAATTAGCTTAAGAATTCCGTCTTTAAGTTCTTTAAATGGACTTAGACTTTGGTATAGACCTAATCTTTCAAGTGGCCTCGTAGAAAAAGTCTTAAGGTGGTTAAATCACAAGATATCTTCTTCGAGAAATACCACGGTCAAAAATCTTTCAGTATCTTGTAATAATAAGAATAAGTAAAGTCAGATCACACCGCCCCTCTTCTAGCCCTAAAATAACACCAAACAGTGACACATTTAATTCGAGTTACAAAATGCAGCAAATCAGCTTATTGACCTGAGAAAGAGCCTCATCTATTCAAATGATTTTTCGATTACAATTCGGATTTGATGCATTGCAAAAATTCAATCCGCAACATTACTGATGGTTATCGACAAGCTTCAGTTCTCTTGTCCATTGTACTTCAAAGATCTAAAGACCAATTATTTTATGCAAAGTATTATGTTAAATCGTTTGCGCAATGTGAGTTCTTGACTGTGCTTCGGAAAAGAAGAAACAAAATTCTGAGTTTCTCTTCAACGTTCGTTGCAAACGGTTTCGAATATTGACATCGTTAAATTGTTAATAAGCTGCCTCACGTCATAGCTACCCAAAATTGATATATATATCTGAAATGTGAATGCAACCTTTTCTCCCTTCTTGTAGGGAATTTTCATTGCGTTTTTTAAGCACGTACGTATATTCCGATCTCAATATAAAAACTGACCAAATCGGACTCTTCAAAGTAAAACATCTGATTTGAAAAACACCCATCCCTAGCATATATTTTTATTTTCAAAACCTTCTTTTTTTTATTAACTTCCCAAAGAGAGTTATTGTAAAGGGTCCGATTCGTCGAACTAAAAATGTTGATATTTCTCGAAATAAAAGATTTTAAGGAAGATGTGTGTACTTACGTTCGCGATGTTTTTTACTCCGTCTATGGCTCCAAAACCAAAAGAAATATCGACTTCAAATAAATTTTGTCATACAGATAATAATGCAAAAAGATGCAGAAAGGGCTGCATCAAGAAATATGCTTGGGTGTTTTTTTTTTTTAAAAAGCAGTTTAAAAAAAAGGTGAATATTTCGGTTAACCCAAAATATCTCACGAACCAATAACGCTAGAGGCTTGAATTAGAATTTGTATAATGTATTGTAACATGAACACACAAATATGTGCTTGGAAAGAATTCCAAATAACGGTTTTAAATCAGAAATACTGAAATAAAATATTTGTCACCTCGAAAATTGTACGAATACAAAATGATTTTATCTCCAAACAATTGTGTGCAACGAAGAATAACGTTTTTAACATCTGTTAAAATTTCTAGAAAAATCGACAGTTTTTTTTTATAAAAAATAAAAATATAAAACAAAAATTACTAAAAGTTCGTATAAATTGATTTTCGACACAAATATCTTTTAAAAAAATTGAAATCAAATCAATCAATTTATTTTATAAAAAAAAAGAATCGTGTTTTTCATAAGAAATGAGAATCTAGAAAAATATTACGCAAAATTTTTAAAACATTTATGTTCCGTTCTCGATATCTCGTGAACAATAGAAGATATTGACTTCAAATTCAATTTGTTTACATAAGAAATAAGAAAATCGGTTAACGACTAAAAATTTCGTTCCCAAAAATAGATTTTGAGATCAAACTATTTCCTCATATCCAAAATATTGTTTGTAATTATTTATTTTTTTTATAATAATTCAACTATGAACTTTTTGAACAAAATATAAAAATCTACAAATGTTTTAAGCAAGACAGATCGTCAGACAAAATGTTGTCAATTATTGATAAAACACAAAACCTAACATATTTTTATCAAGAAAATGATGAGAGCAACCTGTCTATAATGAAATATGTTGAAAAAGCATTATCACAAAAATATAGTGTTATCCATTTTGCGGTTTCAAAAGTAAATGTAAATAAAACGCATATAAAATATGTATTTTAGAAATTATGCGTCCAGGAAATATCTCTTGCATTAAAGCCACATTCGCATGTGGCATGTGGTGCCGCCGTCTTGTTGAAACCAATTACTCTCCAAGTCGTACTCTTCAATAGAAGGCAACACAAAATTTGGTTCTCATATGACCACAACGGTCCCAATAGATAGTGACAGTCGTTCTACCGTGCGTCGTTTCAAAAAAGTTATAAGGTCCAATAACACCATCGGACCAAAGAGCGCACGAAACAGTGACTTTTTGTGGATGTAATGGCCTCTCTTTAATTACTTGAGGATTCTGAGCTCCAAATTCGACAATTTTGTTTATTATCCACCGAGTAAAAAATATGCTTCGTCGGTGAAGAAAATTGTGTTCGAAAAGTCGCAGTCCACCGCCTGCTTACATTCGACGTATCTATACGACGTTGTGAATGGTTAGCTGACTTTATTTGTTGTGTAAGTTAGACTTTATATCGATGTAGGTGTAGATCCAAATGCGAAATACGCTGTGCCGTAACAGCCCTAATTCCTGAGAACGACGAGGAATCGACACCCTCAGGTCTTCGGCAACACTTTCACTTATAAATAAATAAATTGGGTATTACAGTGAGTTGAGAACTAGGGCTTAGTGACAACTCTCAACCATTTCTGTGTGCGAGAATTCTTGTCAGGAATGGAGGGAACCTACAGTTTTAAGCCGAATCCGAACGGCTTATTTGAGAAAGCACTTTTAATGATGAGAATTATTCTTAGAGAATTTGTCAATTCCTCGTAAGAGTCAGTACCCGTGAAAAAAAAAATGTTAGACTTCATTGGCAGTAATCGAACTCAAGACCTCTGGCATGACAGTCCAACGCACTAGCCATCATGACGTACATCTACAATATTTTCATTGGTACAAGCGAAACAATGATACACAGACATTACAATATCTGTAACCCATTCAGTCTCTTCAAATTTCTTCACAATTTTGGCCATTGCGTGCTACTCTCTCCTCTAGAAGCACGTTATGTTGCTTAAATGTCAAACTTTCAATTGAAAAAATTGGTTTTACAAGTCGATTTCCAGCACTTTACTTTTGAAACCGCAAAATGGATAACCCGTTCAATAGTTAAAAAGGGGAGTAATGTGAAACTATATGGTTGCACTGTTTTCTGCATGTTTTAATATCATTCTTTTTTAAACTTTGTAACCATAAATTAAGTAGTTTTTAAAATTTCTAGTCTACATAAACAATTTAGAAAATCATTATCCTCATATCTTCTCTCAAAACCAACTTCAAAAGCTTGATCAGTAATAAAATTATAAACAGTTCAATTGATTTATAAACTAAGGTAATATGAAAAATAACAATTCATACTAATTAAGAATACAAAATAAATTCTATAAAACTTCAATTGATATTTTTGTTTAATAATTAAACTTAAGATCATCATCATCATCATCAATACGTATAAAAACGAAACAACTTCAAAATCACCAAAATTTCTTTGATCAGAAGCCATTTGTTATCCTAAACATATCACCTTAATATCTCATTGATATTTCGATTTATTTTTAAATATCGTTTTTTGGTTTGATCGGAAATCGTTCGAAGTAAGCGTGTTTTTCTATCTAATTTATGTGTTGTATATGTACCGTTCTTGAAACAGCAAAAACTATAAAAAGTCGAAAAAGAGGAAAGAGGAAGCATTCTATGAGTACAAATCGATTCATTAGATAGAAATTTTAAATTTTTTTGGCGCGACATCCAAACAATACGAGCTGCCTAATTGTCGACAACGTCAAACTCGTCGCGTCTTAACTGCATGTTGTGGGGCGAACAGTGGGCTTTTTAACCAATGAACTAAGTATGTATTAATGGTGGAAACTAAAAGAGCTTTTCAGTCTTTTGGCTCAATTGTACGGTCTTAGGAAAACACAATTAAAAATCCAACATATGTATGTACTCTTAAACTCAATTCTAAGCTCTGATTTTAATTATTTTTGACATTTCCGTATAATATATTAGATTCAAAGATAAGTTGCATTTATAAATTTGATAAATATCCGAATATTGGATTTTTTTAAATTGAATAGTAAAATAGTAGATAGACATCAACATCCTACTTAGTCAATTTAGTAACTTTCAAACAAGTTTCTCAAACCATTTCTTTAATTTTAAATGAATTTAAAAAGACACACTTACTCCTGTTTACAAAAATTTAAAGAGATTAGATTTTTAAACAGATATATTTAAAGTAAGGTAAAGTAATCATTCAAAACGATCAATACTCGAAATCAGATCCATGTTTCACGGTATACGGTTCCACTGTTTTAGCTGGCGGCGCACTTTAGGTGTTTGAAGTTCTGCCGAACACGTAATTTGGGGGGCGTTTGCAATGCATTGGGGCGTTTAATCATTGATTAAATTTTTTCTTGTTTTTAATTTTTACTTTCGTCAAAAGTAATACTTGTTGTTACCGTTAGTTAGTGTAGTGTGTGTACAAAAGTTGTAATAGTTTCCGAAGCAAATGAAAGAGTGCGAGAATTAAAATCTGAGACTAAAGTCGCGTCGCGTCTAATCCGTTGGTCGGGCAATACTCTGTGGCATAATGGCAGCAGCGGCGGCGGCGTCGTCGGCAGCGTGTGTGTTAGATGAATTGGAATGGTTGGATTGTGTGGAGCCTTTTTGAAAGCGATCAAACCAATAATTGAGTAGACACCAGTAGACCAAACAAATCAACTTCGTCGTTTGCCTTAATGCGCATAAATTTTCAAATTAACTGTTCGAACCAATCAAATTTGCTTGTCATTTTTATGTATCTAGATATTTTTACAGTGGAAGATATCTGCTGGCAGATACATTGGAATTCACCTTTTTCCTTCTTTTGATTTTGTATTTAGATTTTTAGGAAATGATTTAAGTTTTTGACGAGAAAAAAAGAAACGAGAAGAATTTGTTTTTTCTTTTTGTTTGACGCGTTTTAAGATACATTCACTTGTATCTTGAATCTTCCGAATACAAACAGACCATGATCGCTCAAATAACGCACAAAATACTGGTGTGGGCTTTTGGCTTTATATTGAACCAGTTAATTAAAATTATGTACGATTTGGCAATTAAATGCGATCAGTTTTGTTTATTCGAGGAAATTAATTTCCATTTCTTCTTTTTTTGCAAACTGTTTCGACTTCTATACTGATGTAGGGTAGGGGAATTTGTGGGAGAAGTTAAAAGTCAGAAAGCAAATAATGAAAAGCACAGAGGAAAGATGTTGATGTTGGATTAAGCACGAGACTCTACTACCTGCCTTATGTATATATCTACCTATGTTTAATCTACTTGTTGCTGCTGTTTTATTACTGCCGCCTTTTGAGTTAAGTTTTCTTTTTTATTTTGTTGTATTTACATGAATTTGTTTATATTATCCAACAACAATGGCGTTTTGGGCTGGTTTTGTTGTTGATTGTTTCATAAGACTTGTAAACACATGCGGTAGTTGTTGAGGTTGCCGCCTATTTGCATGTGATTAATCATGCATAACATTTATTATAATTTTTGTTTCTTTTGTTTTTTTGTGTCGGAATAAACTTATTTATTTGTTGTATCTCGAACCAACTCTAAATTGTATCTATATGAATTTGTACTTTATGGTATTTATTAAGAGTTATTTGTTAGATATATCTTACCTATGTACTTACTGGAATGTTGTTTTTTTGAACTAGATTACCAGGTTATTTGAATTTTAATTGTTAATTTTCTTGATAAGATATTAAAAAAGCCATATTGGAACACACTTTATAACTTTATTGAAAGAAAACTACTACCATTGCTTCAAAAAAACGGATATTGGAAATGGAACCTTTATTTCTTATAAAGATTAAATTTTAGACCTTTCCTACAAAGCATATGTACATATGTGAGTCCGCATTAATGTCAACCAGAGAATTCCGATTTCCATGAGATTATTGATAGGTCTAACCTCCAACTCAAACATTGAAAATTTCATCCAAGAGCAGCTAGAATAGAGTACCTAAAGAGTTCACAAACTAAACAACATTTAATTGTTTACTTTTGAAAGGATAAAGGGTGATTTAAAAAAAAAAAACGATAGTACGGTCTATATAATTTAATGTTTAAATATTATTTAATGCAAATGTTGCCCTTGAATGCGCCTCAAACGGTCCATCCGCTTAGTCCAATTTTGGCATACCATTTCCAACATTTCGGCCGGTATCCCACAAATAAATGCTTCAAAGTTGTTATCTGTATAGACATGAGCTTTAACATAACCCCACACAAAATAGTTTAAGGGCGTTAAATCGCACGGTCTAGGCGGCCAATTGACCGGTTCCGAACGTTAAAAAATGTTCACCGAACTCGCCTCTCAATAGTTTCATTACGGCGAGTGCTGTATTGCATGTGGTACCGTCTAGAGGAAACCACATGTCATGCCAGTCAAGCATTTTGGGCAAAAAAAGTTGGATATCATCTCATGGTAGCGCTCACCATTAACAGTTACGTTACGATTCGCATCATCTTTGAAGAAGTATACGGTCCAATAATGCCACCAGACCATTGGTAGCTTTTGCAATGCTTCTGGCTGATTTTCTTCGCTGCTTCGTCGCTGAACACAATTTTTCTGTAAAAAACTGACCATAAAATGGAAGAGCACGCATTTTGAAATTAAAATTTAATAATTTGCAAGCATTGTTCGTTTGTAAGACGTTTCATGGTTAATTTACAGACCAAACTGAAGATGTTTGACAGTGAAACAAATTACGAAACGTGCATCAGATGTTTAAAACTGTGTTGCCAAAAAGATGATAGCTAAAAAATCACCCTTTATAAAGAAAAGTCTTGTATCAGTTTCGTGATTTTCATAAGACTTAATAACACTGAAGCATTTACTTTAAATTAAGAACTAAAGGTTTAAGAAAGTTTGTGTTAGTAAGTAAAAGAAGGAACCGACACAATCGTGTGGGGAATAGGGAATCTCCTAACAAACTTCTTCATCCAGCTAGTTCTGTAGCGGGATATCTCCAGATTTGCACTCCAAGTTGGGTGAGGTAACTTTTTACTTTTGAGTACGTTACCTGATCTCTGATCTTCTTGTCTTATGAGGGTAGATTAGATAAATGCCCGCGTTGGTTTATATGATATTGAAGAACTCTTTTCCATACTTCTGAACCGGTCAAGAATGATATGACAACGCAATTGGTTGCTCGAAACTTCTTTCTTAGCCCGAAAAACAACATTAAGTGTAATACTTCGATTGACGGTAAATTCGTCTCTATCTAACTAACTTATCTTTACGTGGTGGAGAGGATGTTAACCATGAGTTGTTGACAAGTGCTGGAAACTTAAATAATAAGCAATTAAGACTAAGTCACTTAGAGCTAGTAGGTACCTTTGGGTTTCCTGAACTTTCAAAAAAAAAATGGAAACTGATTTAATATTAAATTTTGAACGCCTTGACAACGTGTTCATTAATCCTGTCAGACAAACTTGCATAAGTTTTTAAAACTCACTAATAACAGAAAATTCTTATTTTTAGTTAAACTTGAGAATCAGTACATTTTTTCAAGATACCGTCCTGAAAATTGCACAATTTCCAATCCTTCTTTAAGTTAATGGCTTCCAAAAAGTAGCCATTTTTGGTTTCTTCTGAAAAAGAATCCTTTATTAATTGGTGAAAATTAATCATCCACTTAAAAGGTCGCACAACCCTTAAAACAACGCAAACGTTGATGGTATCAAATGTGCAGGGTATTTTTTCATTCATCCTTATCCAAAACCTCTTTGTTCACCATCACCATTTGAAACAAAGACTTTTCAAGTCTGTCAAATTGAGATATCCTTTTCAAAAAAAAAAGAAATTATAAGATCCACTTGTTTCCATTTAAAAATAAAATAAAAAACGAGATAAAATAGAAAAGAAAAAATAACCGACAAGAACAAAATGCTTAATACCCAGAAAGTCAGAGTGACAGGCTAATTTTTCAAGACGTAATTATTTTCTCTTCCCTTTTACATACTTATATACTTACATTTATATTTCGCTTAGAGTTAATTTCCCTTGCATCATCATCATCAGTGACTTGAGTATAGAACATCTAGATCCCAGTATATCGTTTCTACGTCTGTTGTCCTATTCGTCGTTTCACTGATGGAAAAAACAAGAAAACTTATAGAAAAATCCTCTAAAAAGAAATTGAGATATAGCGCTATAGAAGTGCACTGCACAGGCACACATCCATGAGAGCTGAGAACTGAGAACGATGCGGTGCATCTTCATTTGATTGGGTCACAAGATTAATTGCCCGAGGAAATTGTTAATTAAATTATCAGTCCCGACAGACAGTCGGCGGGTGAAATACTAACAGCAACAACAACAAACAACTACCACCAGCAAGTCAGAGGCAGACAGACACAGCTCAGACACAATGTATCTTTTACCAAACCTACCTACTTACCAAACTAACCAAAATAAAAAACCAACACCAACAACAACAAAATGAAGATACTTGACGCACTTTCTGGATCTCTATGCTATGTGTGATGTGGCTGGGATGTGGATCCTATATGCATGCATCGTCTTCGTCGTCTCGTCGTATCTTCTATTTGATCCCTTTGCTGCTAATGGGCCAAATCATTTGCTTAAGATGTCAAGTGGATTTGAATTTTCTACAATTTTCTTCTCTTGTGTTTTTTGTTGTTGTTTCTTTTTGTTAATTTCTCTGCCACTTGTTTCTTCATTTATTCCTCTTCTGCAAGTAAAGTAAAATTAAATAGATTTCCGCCATTTTGTCTGAAACGGAACTCGGGTGGTTCGACCCACAAATGCGATGATGGTGACGCGAGAGCATACACCTACCTACGTCTTTCTATAGCCATCAACATCAAGCGAAGCCAAAAGGGAAAACAAGAACAACACATCCTCATTTTTGTATACGTCAACCATTCACATCCCTTTCTTCCTTTTTTCCTTTGCTCCTGTTGTACTGGTGTACACGTACATATGTTGTTGTTGTTCTTGATGGCTGTTGATTTTGCTTTGGTTTAGAGTTCTTGTCGTCGTTGTTGCTCCTTTTTATTTATGTTTCTGTTTTTTTTTGCTTCCCAATGCCATCACAAAACTGTCAGAATAAAATCCATCAAAAGGAAGCAAGGTGGTTGGTGCACTTAAACATACACTCACACACACAAATACACCACATTCACCACTCACACATTGAAACACAAAGGAAGATGAGATGAAATAAAAAGAAGACGTTATAGCGTAGTGTATACTGTATAGGGCAAAAAGCAGTTCCACCCCTTTCCATTGTTCTGCTCGTCAAAAGCAAAAGAGTTGAGTTGACTGCCATTGAAATCTGGTGGAAGAAGTGCTCCTCTTGTTGGCTCTGATGGTTTGTATAGTTTTTGTTGTTGTTTCTGTTACTGATGATGCTGGGATGCTGAGATGTTGGGATACTGGATTCTGATGCTTCTGTTTGTGATGTTGGCGGTAAAACGATGTTGACTGGTGTTGGGTTTAAAGAGTCTCCTACATAGGTATCTTTGGAGTATAGCAAATGCTGTGTTATGTTGGTTGACATGTCATTGTGATATAAAGGAACGCAAGGTTTGGTTCCATCAAGCTTTACTCCTCCCTCTGATGTTGATATGGCTATATGGTGGGACTTCTTCCATTACAATAATGGTGCAAGGATGATGATGGACAAAGAGTTTTGTTTTGCAATTTCTAGAGAGAGTATATCTGTAGATATACCATTGTAAAGTAGGTAGGAACCAAAATAAATATGGTGCTGTAGGTTACTTATTTATAATAGCACTTACAGTGAATGACCTTTTGACTGAGAGATTGTTATTAAAGCATCCATAAGATGTATATCATTTACTCCAATGTCAATATCTAAGACTTAGATGTATAAAATTGGATGATTTGAATAGTGTGACCGCATTATTTTTATTAAGAAAACGAATTTTGCTAAAATATATTATAATCTTAGAATTTTCATGTCGTAAAACAAATAAAATTTTTTTATTTTAATCACATTCTTTTTCATTTTTTGAAATTGTTTACTGAACCGGTCGTCTCAAATTTGGCCACCAAACGTTGAACAGTCTAATGTGAAGACTCAATCGTGTAACTTGCCATGATAATTTGGCATGCAAAACTGATTAATAAACAAAACATTTGACAGATGTCACCAAAACAAAATGGCTGCGACGGGGCGCCAAAATTTACCCGCGCCAATTTAAAAACCCTATATATAAAAATTTGTATCTAGCATACAAATACCGCAAATTCTTTTTAGTTCTAAAAATTTATAGAAAATGGGTTTTGGGTACACGGTTCAGTGCTGAATAGGTTATGCGAACGTAGTTTTGGCCGAAAAGGCCAACAAACGTCAATTTTATTCAATTTTGATAACTCAATTATTCAAATCGATGTTATCTATACTCGTTAAATCATTTGGGAGTAAAAATTAAGCGTTTAAGATCGCGTTCTTTCAATTTATTCAACAAATTATTTTCATCAGTAAGGTAGTGAAGCCATATCTTTTTAAATTGTAGAATTGCCATATTGTAAAAAAGATATATTAACGGGAATAATAAAATAAAAAAGAATAAAAGGTAATAAATGTAGGATTTTCTTAATCCTCTATTAAATGATAAAAGTAGATTTCTCGATAAAGCTCGAGTGTATTAACTAAATTTATATCTAAGAGCAATAAAATAAAGATGGTATTTTAAATTGACAGAAAATTAACTTCATTTGAAAAATAATCATTAAACAGAATACCAAACGAAACCTAAAATAAATCACTTCACAGCTGACAAAATGGCCAACAGTTAACATAATGTTGCTAACTTGAAGTTCTAAGCATCTAGAAAACACCCTAATTGTTACGTTGCGAAACAAAACGTAAAAATAATTTAATTTTCAGACTGTCAGATTTTACCTACAAAACTGCGTATATTTTATAATAAAATATCCTCATGCGGCTGACCAATTAGTGCAGTATGCTAGTAATTAATAAGAGGTAATGAGTTTTAATATCATACAATTAATAATACAATAAAGTAAATTGAAAAACATAGTTTCTATTTCTATAAGTAATTCTGTTAAAAAATTGAGTATACGCCCCACCATACGAATTCAAAAACAAATAAACTACGGCATTATGTTTCAGTTTCTCATCACGTTGATCTTTACTCGTAGATTTAAAGTATTTTCAAAACAATCTACGGTTGGTAATTTCGCATGTAAAATTTAACACTTTTTTTGAGTATGAATCGCTTTTTTGAAAATGTTAACTGATTCTTTAACAAGCTAAGCTGACAGGCATTTCTTATATTTATTACTCATCAGTACTGCATAAACCTTGACATTTTGTTCTCTTCAAATTTATTATAGGATAGGAAATCCTTTTAAACCTACCCATATTTTGCCATCACCAGATTAACTTTAATCAGTGACACTCGTATCCATTAATCACAATCAAAAATTCCGCACTCAAAAAAATTCAAAGACTTCTCTTTTAAAAATACCTACACTAAAAACACTTTCGATACGGTCTAACCTAATCAATGTCAGTTATAAAAAAAATATATAAAATAATCCTACACTATCTAAAACCAGAGAAAAATATATCAAGCCCTTCAATATCTTTCTGGAGAAATCCAATTCCATCAGACTATATAGTTCGGTATCCTCACATTTATTAGGTATAGAGATTTCTTTCGTAGCTTAGTCCTGGAGAAGCGCGAGATGGCTAAAAAAGTTCACAATGTCGTCCATCAGCAGACACAATAGCGACAGTATAGCACGATTTTTCGGCATCGTCCTTTGTGTGATGGTGCAGTACTTTTATATAGGATAGCTTAAAAACAGCATACAACATATCCAAAGTCTGATGCTCCCGCTGCTGCTGATGGTGATCGACGAAGAATGAAACGATCCCCAGTTGTCTTCGTTATCGTATTTTTTTTGTATCATTTCTGAGTTCCAACAACAACACAATGGATTTTAGATGATTCGAAATGAAACGAAGTAACCACAACCAACGTGTCCCCAGGAGTGGGCAAGGTGCATAACTCACAGAACAACGACGACAACAACGCGAACGCGACGGACGTTAGCGGCATAATTTATTGAAAAAGATTCCTGAAGTTTAAGGCGAAGGCGATTGTTTTCGATGATGGAACAGGTAGTGTATTGGGCATTCTCCCACTCACTCGCGTCCTGTTGATGATGATGATGATGATGGTGGATCGACCTCGCTTTTGCTACTTAATATTGTCAATGCCATGTGAGATGGTCGTTTTCCTGGCTGGCTCTTTGTGTCCGTTCAGCTTTATTATATGTATGAGAATTATCATCATCGCACCACTAACCAACGACGACGCTACGTCCGAGGTCTGATGGTCTCCTTGGAGTGTATTTTTTTAATAAGATGCGCATTCTCAAGATCAAAACAAAACACTAAAAAGCCCAACACAAAAAAAGACGCATCCGAATGTTTAATTAAGTGATGATTACTATCTTGGTGCGACTTCGGCTTTAGTTTTGACTTTAACTTAAGTTTCAACTTCAACTTCAGCTTCGACTGCGAATGTGAATGCGATGATGTGCTATGTTGTACGATTGTGTGCAAAGCGATGGTGTCTCCTCTTTGCGATGATGGTTTGTGATGCTGGGTTTGCTTCTGGTTGGGGAAGTGTGCAATTAATTCGCGGGATTCGCCACTGAAAATCAATTTTCATCCCAATTTTCGTTGTTAAAAGTTAAATTCCAATTGCTACTGCATTATACTGTGTAGCTGCAGAGACACTCTGGGAATCGTATCAATTGCGAGCGATCTTACGCACGACCACGGCGACGCTGCGCGGCGCAATGTGACTCTGTCGTCGTCGCTCTTCGACATTCGACAATGGACGAGAAAAGGCAATGGTCATTTGCTTAAGGATGATAATCATGGAGGGTAAAGTTAGTTCTGTGTGTACAGTCAAAATTAAATGGTTTCCCAATGTGCTGATAAATTTAACAAAAAAAAACCATTCAAAATGGATTGAAGTCCAAAGTGGCAACTTTTAATGTTAAGTTCTGTTGTTTCAATACTGACGTAGAACTTTCCTGCTTTTTACTCAAAGATTATAAAAAATACTCACCTTTAAGTGCAAGAATGTGTTCGTTGTTGGTTTTTGAAACTGGGTTGACTTTTCAATAACATAATTAATTTATTAATAATTAATATCTTGTACTTTCAGAAGTCAAATGGTTTTATTCTTTTCAAATCGTATTTTCAAGCATATTGTAAAACTGCTTCTTTTTTTTTAAATCTGCGTAAAAATTGTACTATTGTAAAAACTTTTGGTGGCTTTAACGATATGGAATGAACTTGAATCTAATAGAAAATTTCCATTTTGGGTAAGCAGAGCTTCCAGTAAGATGGGTGCGGTTCTTGAAAAAACAAGTATCCTAAGTTCAACCATCATGTAATATTAACATTTTTGGTGATGTAAGGTTTAAATATTTTGCTACACAACATCTCTACTTCGATGTCTTAAATATCAACCTTTCAAGCCCAATCAGTACTTATTCATTTGAAAAATCAAATATAAACCAATTTTTATCATCATCTTATTTCTTCGTTTCATGAAAACCATCGAGAAAAAAAAAACAGTAAAACTAAAACTGAATAATAGAATAACTCGTAGCTTAAAACTTAAAAATGCTTCGATCACGACTTCACCCACGGCTACCCAGAAGCTACCGAAATCGAAAAATCCACAAAAATTTGTATCTTCTGTAGAAAAATAAAAAATAAATAGTTTAAACGATAGAAATAAAAAGAAGAAAACAAAATTGACCAAAAGTAAATTACCCAGCACAAAACACAGTTTAGTGTAGCGCAACTATAAAATAGATACCGCTGCTGGTTTACAGTATACAAGAGCATCGGAATCAGAAGTAGGTAGCAGTGGTGAGCGCATCCTTCCAACCGCAACCAGCATCATTTAATTTGTAATCGATTGTGGTGTTTCTGTTCAGCGGCTATACAATGTGATGCGATGGCGGTATCACGGTATTGGCGGTGGCTGTGAATTCATTTCGGGAGCCACCACCACCACCAGTACCAGCTTCAGCACCACCTCCTCTCAAAGATATATATATTTCGCTTCAATGCATCAGTTACGAAGTTTACTCCTCCGCGCACTGACTGCTCCATTATCCTCGAACCGAATCTTGGCCATAAATAGCCCAAGTATATTGGTTGTACCAGGGCAGAACATATTACTAAATCGTGACTAGGTCCACGAAAACTGATACAGGTCCGCTACCATCATCAGTCCGACCGACCAATCGACAACTATTGCTAAAACAACAATAGCAACAAATATCTTCTTCATGGCTTTTGCAAAAATGCCTCGATGATGATGCATGGATGAAATTCCACCGTGCTCCAGCTTCTTCTGCTTCTTCTTATTCTTCTTCTCGTGTCGCATCGCGCATCGTATCGTTGGAGTACTCTTTCTGTCCGTCTGTCCATATCTAGGTATCTATTATTGCTGCTACCTAATTCTATGTACAGTTTGTGTCCTCCTAAATGTGTGTAAAGATACAAAAACTACAGAACGATTTTTTTGTTTAACTGAATTTAACAAATTAAGCGGCCAAGCAAGAGGGGAACAATACTTACCAACTCAACTCACTACAAGCAGCAGCAGCAGCTGAAAAAAAAGAGAGAAAAATCGTGAAAAGCGCCATTCTCTTGGAAGTATAATCCCCGCACAGTGAAAAAAAGAACAACGAGGACAATCGAATAAAATGTATCTATTACAATTTGTTCATTTTCGTGTACAGTTTTTGAGAATGAAAACTATAGACAAATGC
Source organism: Eupeodes corollae (assembly GCF_945859685.1). Taxonomy (NCBI): domain Eukaryota; kingdom Metazoa; phylum Arthropoda; class Insecta; order Diptera; family Syrphidae; genus Eupeodes; species Eupeodes corollae. The sequence goes on along the minus strand of NC_079147.1, from coordinate 216,508,635 downwards.
CCCAGGGACGCATTTTGTCCTTGAAAATGAAAAAAAAATCCTACAAAAGCTTTTGGTGTTTTTTAAAAAATTACTGCTTTTGAATATTGGAAATTTGGTTCACAAACGATGGTTAACATGTTGAGAAGTACTTCAAAATTTACTTACCACAATTTACAAAATGCTGAAAATTTTAAAAATTTAAAGAACATTTATATCATCAGTTTTAGCATTTACAGAAATTGTTGTTTCTTTTTGCTTTGTGTGCAGAAGTTTAGAATGTAATTTTCAGAAATTTTGGGTTTCCAGAAGTTGGGGTAGGCGAAACTGTAGATGTACTGGGATATTGTAAACATTTTACAACATTTCGAATTTTAAAGAGTAACTTATGATTTACAAGACCCACGGGTTTTGCGAAATTGTTAAACTTAAAATGATTAAGAAGAAAATGTCCTTACAGATGAACAGAATATTAAATTTTTAGTGAAAAGATTTATAACCTTACGAAATAAGTTAAACATTAATAACAGAAATGGTCAAAATGCATTTCTAGAGTTTTAATTTATCTCGGAGAGCATTTTCTAAGTTTTAATGAAAATGGTATTGGATTAACAGACTTTCACAAAATGGAAGCTTCGAATAACATCCAAACCAAATATTTTCTTACTGCACTGCACTAAGGCCCTTTCAAAAGTCCTTCCGTCAATTCAGTATATTTAAAATAAAAAACCAAACCTCTCTTTCTCTTCCATCTATGGGTACAATAAAATAAAATCCAGCTCCTTTCGCGCGCATCCTAGACCCAAGGAAATATCATCGATTCGCAATCAGCAAAGCACGCGCTCACATAAAGTATCTAAGCTCTGTACATTATTATATCTATGGTCTGGCTATATGTAGTATGGTTTAAAGTTGGAATACGTATACTTTTGTTATGCTGCTACGCTACTATTGCCAATGAAAATTATTGTCAATGCAATGCAAGGCCAAGACAATGCAAGATGAGAACAAAATAAATAAAATAAAAATAAAAACAAAAACAAAAACAACAAATAACCATGAAAACGAGGAATGTCCTCTTCTATATACTTACATATAAGTTGAAGATGCAATAAGCCAGTTGTTTGGTATCTTATTGTTGTATATCTACTACTAGTCAAGAGAGAGCTTCAATTGCACTCTTGCACTTTCCGGTGCATTATCCCAAGCCCCATATCCTGTATAGTAGTTTCAATGCTAATTTTTTGTCATCGCGTCTCTTTATATTTTTGAGACGCTTTTCTTCTTTTATTTTAGTTTTCTTCCATAAAGTTTGCATCGCAACTCGATGCATATAAAAGTTGATTTTGCAGATAAAGTTGGAAGAATTTATTTTACAATATGGCCGGGCAGCGTGCGGAGCGGAGTGGATTCCATATCATTCAGTTTGTAAGAAGTTGATGTAAGAAAGAAAAAATTGGATCATCCATGAAACGAATGAACAAAGAATCCATCCATATTGTTTTCTGTTGGTTGACTTTCTTGATTTAGCATTGGTTTATCGATTTTATTTGTGAGGGAATGGAGGGACTACTTTGTTAGGTGAAGCTGCTTATACTACTTGGATAAAAAAGTTGATTTTATAATCGTGATTGAGCACAATGGTTTATCAAGAAAAGGGAGGAGATTGTTGTCAAGGCAGGTAATGGCTTTTGAATATATTTTTTTTCCTTCACATCTATGTACCTCAACATAACCTATCAGAACTGCAAGGCCTACTGTGTCTATTGTTAATGGTTTAACGATTTTTTTTAGGTTAAACTCTGTAACAATGAAATAAATTTTAAACATTTTTATAAATATTTTCCTGACATCAAGTATAGCATAAAACGTCGCGCTGCCCAAAAATTGCAAATAATTTTTGTTGTCATTTTTTATTTTAATTGCAGCTTAAAATCGGAACAGCAAAGTCTATGAAATTTAAAAGTACATAATCCCAAGACTAAAATTGTTTGAATTTGTTTTCTTTTTGTCTCTGAATTATGTTATTTCGAAATCGACCAGTATTGAAAAAAAAAACTGAGGTTGTTATAAAAAAAATTGAGAATTAGTTAATAAGAGCACTACGCACATTTGTTGTCTTTTAATACAAAGCTTATCAATTACCGAAAACATCGAAAGCCACAACCTAATTTCACTTAAGGTTCATCAAAAGACAAATACACGTTTTTGTCACAAACAGAAAATCCGACGGCATTTTAGAAGTAGAGATAACTTTACTCAAATAACAGTCATGTAAAATGTTTCGAAATTTGGTAAACTTACCGTATTCAAAATCAAAAATAGGTCCACTGGTGATCTCATGGTTTATCTCACCGAACAGTTTAACAAATCTTTACATCGTTTTTTAGAAAGTAAGATTATTGGACTTTATTTCAAGGGCTTTCGATAGAGTTTGGCATCAAGCTCTCTTATCAAAAAAGCGTGTTTTTGGTATTGATGAATCTCGTTTTTGTTGGGTTAGAAATTACCCTTCTGACCGTAGTAGTATTGGACGGGTTCAAATCTGATGTCCACAATATAAACGCTGGTGTGCCCCAGGGCTCAGTTTTGTCTCCAACCGTCTTCCTTATATTCATAAATGATCTTTTGGTTGAAACTTTTAACCCACTACATTGTTTCGCTGATGGCAGTACCCTCAGCTTTTCATATTCGTTTTTAGATTCTCATCCTTATTCTTCGGATGTGGATTACCAACGGTCTCGTACCATAAGCTCATTAAATTCTGATCTTGACAGCATTGTTCAATTGGGATTCAAAAACCGTGTAGACTAAAATGCTTCGAAAACTCAATGCTGTCAACTGTCACAAAAGCGTAACCCTCTCCCAATGCCATTTTTCATGGGTGGTACTTGCATGGAGGAGAATGCACAACTAACAGTCCTAGATATGTTCATCACAAGGCACTTGTTGTGTATTGGTCACATATTTGATATCGCCAAAAATGCTGCTAAGTGTTTAGGTTTTCTCCGACGATGCAAGACGTTTTTTACCCTTTTTGATCTGGCTAGAATTTAAATAGCTTTTATTCGGCCAAAACTTGAGTATTTCTCAAATATCGGCTGGTGCTCCAATAACGTACTTGAGTCTTCTGGATAGAATTGAAAAAAGAGCTCTAAAATTTATTGGAGATCGTTCTCTTACCGACACATTTGCTTCTCTTGAACACCGCCGGAAGGTCATGCCTGTCATTGTTTTATCGTTATTTTTATAAACAATGCTCTAGCGAAACAGCCCGTTGCATTCCTTTCCTTAAAAAATTCAACCGTTATACCCGTAGAGTCCAATTTCAGACGTACTGTTAAGTACAGAGATTATTTCTACAGCCGCACTACACGAATGTGGAATGCTTTACCAGGCTCAAAATTTCACACTCGATTACGATGTGGATTAATGGATTAGTGGATTCAAAACTAATGTGCATCGGTTTTGGGTATTCATAACCCCTTTAGTGCGCGCATAATACAATTTCAAAGTTAAGATTGTACCGAAAGTTGAATTTGTAGTCTTTTTTGATATGTTTCATCGAATCGCATATTTTGACATTTTCTCCAAATATTAAACTTCCCAAGAATCTAAATTAATTACCTTTAACAAGATTTCGTTTTACAGATAATAACATCAAGATGATATCCAGGAACTGCTTTTAATTAATTTTTCTTGTCAACTGTTGCTTTTTTATAAATCTATGTTTTTCATAACGAATATTGAAAAATCAAAAAGTTATATAACATGAAACGAAGTTCTTCGTATAGGTTTGTATTCAATTGATTTTGGACTCAAATTAAAAGTAAAAATGTTTACTGTAAAATTATTTCAATATCTATATACAGTTTTTTTTTTTTGAAAATGTCTTAAGAGCATCAATGAGAAGTAGGCGCAAAGTGGGACTTCTTTAACTAGTTTTTGCACAAGTTAAAAAGTGAAAAAAGTAACGTTGGTGTAGCAAAAATGTATTCATCGTACCGACCTAACCGTTCATAAATTATTTAACATTGAAAATATGAAATAGAGATTTAAAAAGACGAATATGGTGTTCAAAAGGCCCGTTATTAGAGCTTCTGACCACTTAATGCTTTTTTTAGGAAACTTTCTTATTTTGGATTAAAATAATGGGTTACTGAACGACTTAACGCTGGATGCAATTCTGATTTCCAGGTTGTTTCTAGCGATTAAAGAATCCATGAAATCTGGCTCGGTTGTGTTGTTCTTGAAAACATTGCTTACATTGTATATCGAGATATGAAGGGGGAGTCCCCGATGCAATCCAATTGCTTAAATACATTTAATGATTCTGTGTCCAACAGGTTTCACATTTTTTCTCAACATCTTTCGTACTGGAATCGTGCCCCAGCCTTTTTATTGATTCATATTTCTGAGTATGCTGGGGTTATAAAGTATTCAATTCTAAAAGTACATAAAGCGCGATTTTGAGGTTCCAGTATTCATTTATTTATATACTTTTAGTAACGTTTAAGCTTAAGTTTCTCTGTTAAGTTTATTTTAGTGATCTTAGAAAGAAAAGGCTTCTTTGAACTTATTAATTTTCCACTAATATTTAATAATTGTAAAAGAACATTATATGTACAACTATTTTTCTCAAAACCATACTTTTCCAAGATATTACAAGGTCCAAACAAAATCGTAGTATTATCTTAATTTTTAAGGCTATTCTCAATCGACTATTCCCATTAAAATATCTTGCTACATTTAAAATTAAATTAATTGCTAATTTCTAAAAATTTCACTATTATTTTCTATTTGCAAATGAAATATTTATCTTAAAGGGGATGTTAAGTAGTTTAATGTTTTTTTGTGGAAAACAAAAACTATTTTATCCAACGTATAAGACAAATTGATTTATTTAGACTACTAACCAAAATCCGTACATAATTTTATACCAGCTTTAGATGAGTTAATAAAATAAGATAGATTAAAACCTGAAGAGAATATTCTGCAAATAAACCAACGTGAAGTCTTTTTGATAACGAGTGACCAAAGAGATGTACTCTCTAGTTATAATCTAGGACTAAACGTTAAAACCTAAATTAAGTATGAGCTATAAATTGATATCCAATGACTTTAAAAACGATTTTCATATGCTTCTTTTAATGCAATCAATTTTCCAATGCAATGAATAATCTTTTTGAAAACTCAAAATGCTGCAATGTCTTGAGATATTTGGAAAAACAGAAATATTTCGAAAAACCAAGTTCTAATTGTTGGGTTTCCTAACAACTTGTTTTAAAATTATTATTATTCAATATAATTCTTCTAATTCAAAAACTAACAAATTGATTAACACCTAATCGATTTGGTTAACACTTAAATAAATTTTTTCAAAAACTTAAAATTCATTTTAAATCTAGTTTTAATGTAAAACTAGTTTTAAAGAAGCTCAATAATGTGGGCGTTATAATTTTTTGCAAAGGAAGTGTAAAAGAAGACAAATTAAAATAAAAATAGAAACGAAAAAACAAAATAAATCAAGTTTTATAGAGTTTTAATTGAAATTTCAGTTTGTATCTCTTTATGGAAGCTTTTGGAGCCCTAACAAGGGCTGAGGCTGCATCCAATTGGTTGTGTTAAAGTTTTGTTATCTTCTTTAGCAGCCGAAGTTGAATTTGTATGTTGGTTGTCTTTATTTAAGAATCCATTTTTATTCCACTCGTTCTCGAGATTTATTTTTCCAAAATCTTACATCTCGTTGTGTCTTCTTATCAGTTCTTATTTCTCATCAAATTGAATTTTTGCATTTTTTAGAAATTATTTGTTTTTCAGATGTATTGTAAAAGTTTTCCAGTGTATAGGTAAATTGTTTTTATTCTAAGGATTTGCTAGTATCTCAATGTCAGGCGAATGTCTAGGAAGATTCCTGGAAATATACAAGAAAAAGAAAAACAATTATTCGATTAGAGTTTTGAATGGAGATTGGGGGAAGAGTTAGGGAAAAGTAAGAAACCAATTGATTTCAGACTTACCTCATTGAATTTGTTCCCATGTGGCGAAGTTTATGTTTTTGTATTAAACTCTCCTCCTCCGCTCCCAAATCAGCCCGGTCGCTTTCGCTGTTCTAAGTCGTACGGTGGCATCACCACCTGTTGATCGGCGGCAATGCTTTTACGATGACGAAGGCGATAGCGATGATTTATATTGTGATGATGCCCGGCTGCCAATCCGGCGACCGCATTACACCGATTTCTCATGGCCTGTTCCGTAGCATCTGTAGACTCTGGCAACGAGTCTTTATTACTGCGGTCGCCGATATGGCGACCGGATTCCAAAGCTAAACTTATCGACCGTAGCGATGTCGACGTTGTTATTGATGGTTTGAATGGTTTGTCGAAATTTTATGCGGTTTTCTCTTTTTGATCGCAGAATTGTCGAAGAGCGGCCAAAGAGTTTGAAGCCGCCGATAAGGATTCCTCGGATTTGACAATTGTTGGCTGTTGTTGTTGTTGTTGCTGCTGCTGGTGTTGGGATCTAGCACTTCCGACACTGCTTAACGAATCGAACATAGATGACAGAGCATTTAAACTGTCGCTGGGGTATTTCTTCTCACCATCACCACCGAACGACTTATGGCTGGAAGCTGGAGATTTTGGTGTACCAGACCTATTGCTTTCCGGACTGGCAGCTGCCTTGGGACTAGCCTCGTGGTTTCTATCAGTTGTCGACAGGTTAAGCTCTCCGTTAGGAGTGGAAGCCTGAGATGGAATTTTAGGCTTCTCTTCATTTCGTTCTTCCTCCTCAGAGTTCTCCTTTTCTTCGGGTTCTTCTTTCTTTATTTGTAGATTAGGCTCCAATTTCTCAGGAGTTTCTGATCGAGCTTTGGTCTTCTGAGCAGCTTCATGGTTATCAGCACTGCATTCGCTGGCGCTTCGTTCGCTGCTGGTGTAACGAGCATAATGATGGTAGTAGGGATCTTGGATGTCCATCAGTGGTTTGTTGTAATCGACGGTTTCATCAATGCCTAACCTCTTGAGAATGCTCGATGCAACTGGGGATGTATTCTTGTTAGTTGCATTCACTGGCTGCGGAGCGTTGTTATGTCTAGTGGGAGTGTCAAAGCTTGTCGTAAACATTTGCTCGATTGCACTCAGCACTGACGAGGATCCCGGTTTAGCTGTACCGTTTTTCATCTCTTGTTCTGGGGATTTTTTCAGCATGATTGGTGACTTATTGATCTCCTCTGGGGCAGCTTCAGCCTTGACCCCACAAATGTACTGCCTCATTCGTTCGGCAAACATCGCTGCTTCCATCTTTTCGTTTCGATTCATTTTGGCTTCCATGGCATCGACTGCATCGGCGTGAGCTGCAGCAGCACCCTTCATTTCGAGCAGTTTTCGAACAGGCAGAGACTTCTCTCGTTTCTTTTGGACCTGGCGCTTGCGTCCCGCAGCTCCACCACCTGCCATAGATTGCATCAATGGTTCAGCGTAGTGATTGTTCTTGGCCATGTGGTTGCTAAGATCTCCCAGCGAGGAGAATGCCTTGTCACACACCTTGCACGTGAGCACCGCACTCAGAGTTCTACTTTCCTCAGAGCTCATGGCGTCTTTCCCGTCACCACCGACGTTCGATCCTGAAGATTTCATTGAGATGGTTTGTTCCTGGGACAAGATGTTGGTATAATGCTGAGTCTCCTGCATGTGTTTGGTCATTTCGCCTAGAGATCGGAAACTCTCTCCACATCGCATGCATTTTAGGATCTGCATAGCTTGCTCGACACCTTTTCCCAGCCATACATTCTGTCCTCGGACAAGCTTTCTTGGCAACGGAGTATTTGGATCTCGATTCGAAGGATAGTTGCTATAATTCGACTTGGACTGATGCATTGGCTGCTGTGAAGACGGTTTTCGCATTTGCTGATGGTTTTGCATCTGGGGCTGCTGCGGTGGCCGTTCGGTGTTGGGGAGATTACTGAATGGAGGAACATTTACTCCGCAGTGTTTGCTGTCCTTCATGTGGGTCGTAAGAGCTTCGAGAGTTGCGAAGCTTTGTTTGCACCAAACACAGCGGAAAACACTGCTTGCGACCCCTTTGTTCTGCCAGTGCGATTGCCAGATATTATGTCTACCCTTTGAAGCCATAACACCTTCATTTGATGGAATAGGAGCTGCGGCCGGTGGAGCCTGTGGCACTGGAGTCTGCTGACGAGGGGATTTTTCTTTCCGCGGCCCCTTCACCAGGTCCGTCATTTTCTCCAAGCAACTGGTAGGATCAATGACCAAGTCATTCTTGCCATTCCATCCACCCGACGGGTATGGACCGTTTTGGAATATGTTGGCTGCGGCAACAGCTGCAAGATATGGATTTACACTTGACATAAGGGGAGCTGCTGCAGTCTGTGCTGGAGGTGTGGTCGGCGGTGGAGTGCCTTTGTACAACTTTTTGGTTTGATGTGCAATCTGAGCGCCGCCACCACCTCCGGGTGAGTCATCTTCATCGGCGCTACGCTTGCGAGAACTTGTGGACAAATCAAGTGGATTTCCGTCTTCCTGGATATCTTCCATTTCTTCAGCGTCCTCTATTTCGTCCTCATCATCTTCCGAAGACGAACGCTTGAAATTTGTTCGAAAATCCAAAGCCTCTGATTTGATGCTCGATGCAGTTGGCGAAGCTTGAGGTGGCAACTTAAAGTGTGGATCAGCTGTGGCTGCTGGTGGAATTGGCATTGGCATTCGTCCTCCTCCGAGTGGAAACTGGGCGTATTGTTGAGCTGCAGCAGCAACCATATGCAGGTAAGCTTCCATGGACGGTGGTGGTTGTTGTTGCTGATGATGGTGATGCTGTTGCTGTTGCTGCTGCTGATGATGATGGTGAAGGTGCTGCTGCTGTTGGTGGTGGTGGGATGAATTACTATTATTTGGCGAAGGTGGAATCATTGATGGAAATGCTGAATTGGGTGAAATTGGATGCATATTGGAGGCATTGCCACTGGCGCTGCCATTTTCGGCTGATGATGTTGAATCGTGCGATGGACAACGTTCACTGGAATTTGCCGATTCAGTTGATCGTGGACGTGGATTTGGAAGAGCACTGTAAAAGCATACAAAATTGTGTGTTAGTAATTGTGTCTTCAAAACTTTTATAATTTAAACTGATTCAAAAATAATAAGGTCTGAAATTTGGAAAGTTTCGTAAAATGTATGATTTATCCTAAGACTCCATTGATGGCAAAAAATTTAAGGTCACTCCCCTTGTTTTTTAATATTATTTTAATTCTTTCTTCATTTTCTGTTTCTTTTAAAAATAACCCACTCACTTAATATTATAAAAATAAACAACCTCCCCAACCCGTTTTTATTCCGAACGAGCGATGTTTAATGTCATATTTACTTCAACACCATTTCCTTTGATCGCACTCAATTAGTCACGATTAACTCCTCCGCTAATTTATAAGCCCCCTTGCCCCACTCAAAGTCCCCCTGAATCACCATCACAGGCACAGCACATCACTCAGTTTTATAGCGCCAATCTAAATGCAACCCTATCCCACTCAGTCCAATTTACATTCAATTTTGTTTCTTCATTTCTGCTCTAAGTAGGTTTATTTTACTTTCAAGTTTGTTGTACTAAGTACTAAGTCAGTTTGACTTAATGACAATTGAAACGTCAATCATGAACACATTCTACTTTGCAAAAGGCACAACAACAATTACCACAATAAACTTAAAGTATCTAATAATTACTACAAAAGATACGAATCACACACACATTCCCATTCTCACTCTCATGGCTTTATGTATGTATCTATTCAAATGTTAATAAAATGTATCTTTTATAGCCCATTGGAATCCACACAGAGCTTGATTGATATCGAAGCAGTTATTGTTAATTTAACGTGATTTTTGAATAACTCGATACATTCTCAAGCTACACCAACGAAGCAATGTATGTTCGAAGTTCAAAAATGGAATGCATCACGATCAGTTTCTGAGATCAATTGAAAAAGATACATTATTTCTTTTTTGTTTTAATCATCACTCAGATTCAAAGATGAATCTCGAGAATTTACAATATCTGTGTACAAATTGTGTTTCGTTTTGTGCAAAGAGCTTAGACACATTTCGTTGCTTCTTGCTTGGAGTTTGAATTAATTTATGGAGATTTATGGATTTTCTATTTTATTTAATTGAATGAGATTATCATTGCGGTCGATCGTGTATACTTAACCTAAACCTATGCTTTGTGCGCTAATGGCTGTATTAACTATTGTTAAGATTGTTTTTTTTTTTGTTCAAGTTAATTATATATTAAAATATACCAATATCTTTAACAATTAAGTAATTAAAATTCTAATTGTTAATATTATATTTATGCATTGGATTTTGTCATTTAGATACACGTATTTGCCGACGGCAAACTGAATTCAATGGAAATTGACTTAAATCGGTAAAGTAGTTTCATTCATTTAATGTATCTGAGCAAGAATCTGTTTTCGACAGTAAGCTCTTTTATTTTAATAAAATTATAGATTGATGACGGCAATGATTGATTCCATGTAATTCCTTGATGAATTTCTCGTTTTGCTGACAACATTTTCGAAATATTATAAAATTTTTGCAAGTAAAATCAAGTTACTGTATTCGAGGATCTTCTAATTGGAAAAGGGATAAGAAAATTGAATTTTGATGGAAGACATTTCGGGCAGCCATGTTGTGTAATTTGTTGTTATTGGTTTTTGTATTTTCTTTTATGGTGGCAACCATAGACTACGTATGTTTTTTTGATGGGAGGGACAAGGGTTTATCGTCGCTCTGTATGAAGAGGGCGTTGCCATCTTCCTGAGTTTTATGACGATCTTTTTAAATTACTAAAGTGTTCATCAATCACAGTATTTTTAGGTACAGAATTAAAATTTTAGAGGATTTTGATTTTGATATATGCGTGAATAAGTTTGGCTTACAAAATATGAAATATCGACAGAATAATAGTTTCAGTCCGTTGACTATTGACTTGATCTTCGGTGATGTTAGCTGTTTGTTAAATCGAAATATACTTCCCACTTAACACGCAGGCTTATTGAGTCCTAAATAGGAATATGGTATTGTATACTTAAAGTTTTAAAGCGGTTGTAATTGTGTCTAAGAGAAGTGCTAAGCTGGGGCTTAAACCATTTTTTGGGCCTCGTTTTTTGTTTCAAACCAAAGTGAAACCAAATACTATTCTAAGCGGTGCACGAAGCACTTAAAAAATGTATTAAGATTTCTTAAGAAAACTCAAATATTAAAGAGGATAAAACAATAAGGTCACTTTAAAGAATTTTTTTTCAGTTTACTAAATAATTGCATAATCTATAGCCGTGCCGTTTGAACCATTTTTACAGGTATTGACTTAAATTATTGTGACTGCCAAAAATTTGGCCTATTTATTCATTTTTTAAATATTGTTTTAAAAATTGTAGTTTTTTGTATTTTCTATTTAACGGAAATTTGTGAGTAATAATTGTCATTATTTTTTTAATTAAGACAAAAGACTCGGCAAGTTACGAAATTAAATCAACCTCATGAGATTTTATGATCAGAAAAGGCTTCAAATATTTGATTTTTATGTTTTTTTTTTTTTAATTTATTTGTATTTATTTATAAACAAAATGTAGTATTGAACTTTCAAGAGTGAAATAAAGCCCAAAGTCGTTTTGTACTTTGTTGAAATTTTAGGAGTTTAAAAGAGTCTAATTTGCATTGGGTAGGTACCTTTGAGTTTATATCATGACACTTTTTATGCAGAAGAAAGCAAAGCGCATTCTTTACGAACACTAGTCACAACCGTCAATCTTCTGAGAGCTTCTTTTTGGATATCATACTATTTCCCGCACGTTCTTATGTTTTCAGCTCCTAGGGAACGAATATCGGTTGAGAATAATATAACATATCGCTGTAAATATTAGCAAGGATTATCGAATTACTATCACTTCTGTTGGCGGTGACGGAAATGATATCATTTTCGTGACTTAATGACAAAAAAAAACTTTACTATACATAAAGAGATCAATGATCACTAAAGGTTCCATGTCAAGTGATTATTTCCATACAGATCTATTTATTTCAAAATACATATTCGATTGCCAACTGTAACTGTAAAGATGACTGAGCAAAGAGCCATAGTTGAAAACGGTTTAAAGGATTTCGCAAAAAACTAAATTTGATTAAGGTCTTCATTTATGAAATTCTACGTCGTTAAATTTTAAAATGACGTGAGAATAACGATTTTAAACGGGTTTATGTGGCCGGCTATGTGAAAATAAAATATTAATTTTGAAACCTCAAAAGCTTAACCCAAACTATTAGTTATTCGCCATCATCATATAGCGAAGCACATTTCTATTTTATCAAATTATTAACCTCCCAACTGCCATGTTACCTAATCTTAAATGCGTAATATTTAGTAGCTTAAAAGTGCAGTCTATATTGATATTGATATATTTTATTAAAATAAGTACATATGAGTATTATATACTTACATAGTTGTGTGGTTCTTACTAAAAAACACGTCAAATTCTACTCAATGATCACGTCATATTATATCAATTGCAATTCAAAAGCCTATAATATGTAATCTTATACATTTACCTACCTACATAAGGAACATGTACGTATCCAGGTACGTGTGTACATCTACATGTATGTATGTATGTAGCAAATACTTGAAAAAATGATAAAAAAGAAAAAAACTAAAGCAAAAACCTGTCTTATAAAGGTGTAAATCTTATACGAAGAGCGAAAACTGGCTACAAAATATTAATTTATAAAAAAAAGTCACACCCTACCCATTAAGACGCGACTTGAAAGCTATTTAAGCACAGTTTTGAATAAAAGTTATTGATACAGATGTATATTTTAAATATTTAAATCTGTATAGCTAAGTTCTCTTTTTTTGTTATACTTAATCGATTTGCATGTCACTCCACAATAATTATTGTTTAATCAATGATTTTATGGTTCTATCAAGCATCAATAATGAAAATTAGTATAAATAATCAAATCAACCAGCGACAGTAACAACAACAACAGCAACAAAAACAAAACACTTAAGTAAAAATTGTATATTTTGAAATTGAAACCTTGTTAACGTGTGGTTTTGATACCGGTTACCCATCGAACAGAGACAAATTGAAACAAAGCTATGGTTAAAATTGTAACAATGAAGCTTTGTTGTTTTTGTTGATGAGAGACTTGAAAAATAATCGACACATCTGGTGATACGGTGATTGATCACATCAGTCAATAATCATTGATGATGATTATTACGTGACGATGATGAGAATATTCACATCGCATTCCTCTATCATGTTTCCCAACACTTCATTTACTATAACCACAAAGATTGAATCTAGGTATGAACAAATCTGTTAACATTTTGTATAAGTGCTACTTGAGTAGCTTTTAGAGTTTGCTTAGTAAAGCGTAAGACAGAAGCCAGGCGTAGTCACTGGAAAAATCTAACAAAATCGAAACAACAGAAACGATATTAATGAAAACAAACAAATTAATTAAGCATTTTCTTTGGTGAAATGTGAGTGTTAGAGCAATTTGAAGCTTAAGAAAATTTATCAGCCAATCTTTTTGCTTAAGCAATGGTTGTAAGTTTACCAGAAGAATTTTGCACAGTGTAAGTGTAAGAAAATCCTTTATCGGGACACTGCTTGAATCACAATGTCCAAGTTCTCTAGAATCTTGCAAGAAGGGAAATGATTGGAGTACAGTAAAAAAAAACAGCATGTTGGTAATACTTGAATCGCTTTCTAACTTTTCCCCGTTTATAGAGACAATATTCAAAGACACATCAGCAATATCAGTTAAGTAATTCGCGAGTCTTTTTATTTATTAGTGGAATGAATCTCAAATACCAAATAATTGTATTTTAATTTCATGCAACTCAAAAGATAAAAAGAGTCTCACGTTACTTAACTGATATCTCTGAAGAAAAGATCATAAGTCTTAAATGAATTAATCAGGATTTGAATTTTAATCATTTCTGTAGGTAATGGAAATTCTGTAGGTATGAATTCTTTAACAAAACAGTGGTCAAGAATATGATGACATTTACAGCCATTTGATATAATGTATACTTAACATGAATTTTTAAGTTTCTGTCAATATAATAGTCAAAAGGTTGACTTGTATTTTCTTCTTAATTTTGTCGACAACTTTTGTATTCCATCTATGCCTGCTATAGGTATCACAGAGATTAGAGCTTATGAATATCATGAGATTGATATTTCTCTCTGTTTGACCGCTTTTGTCGGAAGCCGACTGTTAATAAAAATTAATTTAAGACTTTTATAGTTACCAAATATATCGTTATCTCCTCTAAATAATCTCAAGACAAATAATATGAATAATTCTTTTATACATACTGTTTAAAAATGACAATCATCAAAAATGATTTTTTACTCATAACAATGCTATTTGTACATGCGTCATGAATTTAGATTGACATTTGATGTCCAATAACATTTTATCAGTAATACGTCAAAAACATTGACTAAAATTTACAATAAGAAAACAAATCTCGTTTTTTTAGGCTGACAAATAAAAGCATTAGTGTCCGAGTTAAAAAATTTATTACGGACAAACATTAAAGCCACATGCTTATGCTTTTCAAACTTATCTTCTCGTTATGGTTCACAAGTACTCATATATACCTAGGTTGTATATATTTCTTGAGATTTGGATTATTATGATGGGGAAGTAATATATTATTTTTCTAATGACATTAATCATTTTTAAATCAGAAAAAATATGGATTTTGAGTGATTATACCCAATAAAATAATTAAATAAAGCAATTTCGTTTTTCTTAATATATATTGGTGTATTTATTTTTGTTTAAGGACAAATTTGATAAGGTTGAGCGAAAAAATAATAAATTTTGGATTAAACAATATTTTAAAGTCCATATGATCCATGTCCATAAAGCACATAGTTTTTGGATTGAATAAATTCCTTTCATTTACAGTTTAAACTCTGCTATGACTAATAACTGGATACTAAGTTTTCACTCTGGTGTACTTACTAAAGAAAAACCTGTTGTACTTTCCTACAGATAGATCATAAATATGTATTTTTTTTCTAATTTTATGCTAAAGTGTTTGTCGATACTTGTAAAACGTATGTTAAATTTTGTTTGCAAAACTTCTTAAAAGCTTTTTAGATATATAATCTATTAGTATCTATATTAAGTTTGTGTATATACATCTATCAAAAAAATCAAAGATTTATTTTTTTATAATATATCGGCTTCATAACATATAAAGTCTAATAAAACTCGAACTGCACCTCAAACACAATTATATCAATCAATATGTAAATTTATATTAAAATTGTTGAATGACAACATAATTCTATATCAAGTAAAAGTGCGTCAAGACACTGAACTTATAACAGGTCTATGTAATGAAATTTAATGAATAAAAATTTCATAGATTAATGTAAAACTAAGCCTCAAGTCGTAAGCTTCATTTGAAACTAGAAGATAAAGTAACGCTTTAAGGTTGAATTATTGAAGAAATTTACCAAAAACATTTTAGTTTGAACCTTTTTTTTTGAAACTAGTAATAAAATAATTTCACTTGACATTTTAAGAAAATTTCTCGAATAAGGCTACATTTTTTAAAATTTTGATTCAATTTATGAACAAACATTCGTTATAAATCTTCTGCTGAACAAATATTCGTTACAAATAAAATTTTCTATTTGTTAAAAATATTGTGACATCTACATACATAAAACAATGATGGGGTACTACAAGGTTCCATTCTATCTCCAATTCTATTCATTGTTTTTGGATATAATAATTTGTCTTTTACTTCTATTTATGATTGCTTGATTATCTTATATGCTTTTTTGTATATCTCATTTAATTTTGATTTTTCCACGATTTTCAGTTCAAAACTAATTTATTTTCAACATGCAAATGGCGTGTTACTGAGATTTTTGTATTGAAATTTTTTAAAAAATGTAGTAATTATTAGTTACTATTTATTTTTGAATGTAGTACCCGTAGCATGATGGTTAGTGCGTTGGACTGTCATGCAAGAGGTCTTGGGTTCAATCCCTGCCTGTGCCACCATAATTAAAAAAAAAATAAATAATTTTCGCGGGTACTGCCTCTTGCGAGGAATTGACAAATCCTTCAAGAGTAATTCTTGTCATGAAAAAGTGCTTTCTCAAACTAGCCGTTCGGATTCGGCCTTAAATTGTAGGTCCCTTCCATTCCTGACAACAGTACTCGCACACAGGAATGGTTGAGAGTTGTAAGTCACTAGGCCCTGGTTCACAACGGACTGTTGCGCCACCCCATTTGATTTTGATTTATTTTTGAATAAAGACTTTCGCATACTTAAATAAATAAATTTGTGATGACAATGAAAATACTAAGTTAATTTTAAGAACGAGCTGTAGTTTTTTAGAATCAAACAAACAACTAAAGATCTTTACCTCAACATAAAATACGAAATTTTTAATGACAAATGTTTTTTTTTATGATTTTCGAACTAAAATACAAACACTTTACAACTTGCAATTTTAAAAAAGAAGACACTTTTAAAAACCTTCGTTTCCGAAAGTCTGTCTACATTTTTGAGCTAAACAAATTGTTTTTGTATACACGTTTCGATCTAAAGGCGCTTGCATTGAATAATATAAAAATGCTTAACAAATTAATAATTTGCATGGCAAAAGTTTAACTTAAAAGATACTTGAAAAATTAAATTTTGAACTTAAAATTCAGTTAAAGCCTTCTGTAATAAATGACTTCTATTACAACAGATTTAATGGCGTATTGATTTAATATCTATAGTCTATTCGAAAATAAACATCTAGACTCGAAACTTATTGCTTCAAAATATTCGTACCAACTTCTTTTGTGTGTAACAGGTATCTTTCCCTTTTAACACCTTCCCATTCAATTACCTACACTTTTGGATTCTATTTTTAGCTAAGGTCAATTTTTGACACATATTTTAAATCAATTAGAATTGTTTGTTAAAATAACATTTTTGGTTGGTTCAAATGAAATATGATATTCCCAAAGCTTTTTCAAAAGAGAAAAAAAACGCGCGCAAAATACTTTATAGTTATGATAATCAACTAATAAGATACAAATTAAACATGCAATGAAGATTCATGAAAAAGTCAAAAAGTTCTTTTTGACAAACATGCAACTTGAGGTAAAAGTCTCCATAATACTTGATTCAAATGTATAGACACAGAATATTATCAGAACAGTGTAAAAATGGAGCTTGGTTTCATGTTCATAAAGGTAACGAAAAAAATCCAAGTTATAGATATAAAACCAATATTTTGAGCAACAAAAAAGAATTATTATTTTCAGGGTAAAATTTTATGCACAAACTAAAACTTAAAACTATTTCTCACAATTTTCAGAAAACTAGAAATGTATTATTTTTAAATCACTTATTCAATAAAATTAGTAGACAAATATAAAACTATCTTTCCACTTTATCAGAAATATGAAATTGTTCAAATTGATAGTGCAGTAAAGAAAATTAGATCCTACTAAAATAAGAAAATTATTTATGGGTAGAGGATATTTAAAAGGATCTGTCAATGACAATATAGCTAATGGTTTACTTATGGCACCCATAAGACTTTCTTTCTTCACCTCATCGTATATCAAACTTTTAGTACCTAATAAAAATTCTTTTAAAAAAGAAACTTTATATATGCATTCTTAAATATTTTTAAATATTATACTTTTTCTTTTATTTTCTATTAAAAACACATGACGACTTCAAAAACTATAACAAATCTTTTAACGTTCTAAAATATTATAAGAACTGTTGAATGAATTTTAAAAATGCTTAAGTTTTTTAAGGGTTCGATGAGTTTAGTTTTTTTTTTGATACATTGATTCTACTACTCTAATTTTTCCTAAGACTCCTTCTAACCCTAAAAACACTGAATTAACAATCACAATTTTTTAAATGTTAAAACTTACCCAGCATTTAATGCTTGTCTGTAGATTTCTAACATCAATGCTTCGTGTAACATTTTGTTGAATTCTGAATTTATTTTGGTTTTTGTTTATTTGTATTTTTTAATTAATTTGAGTTAGTTTTCTAACTTAATATGAGTTCACCACAATTTTGAATTTTTTTTTATTTAAATCACTTTTTTGTTGTTGTTTCTTATATCACTATTAATTGCAATTTATTTATTAAATATTTAGGAATATTTTTGTTGATGTTGTTTAATTAACACTAATTCACATTATTTATTTTTTATTAAAATTATTTAATAACACTTAATTATTTTCTTTTTATTTATATTTAGGTAGATAATTTAATATATTTAAGTTCTTCAAAGAGAAAAAAATATAAACAATTTGTTTTTGTTTGTGTTTTGTTGAATTATTGCATTTAAGATCGTATACTTCGTTTTTTTTTTATTAATTTTGTTTTTTTAATATTTAACTTGGAGTTTCAAAATATTATTTTTTTAGTTTTTTTGTTTTATTTTATCAAAGAAGAAAATAAAATTTATTTAAAATTTACGTATACATTGGTTAAGAAGATATTGGCTTTTTTTGTTTAAGTTGTATTTTATTTTTGTTTTTAATCAGTCTTGATTTCGTATATAATAATTTAATAATATTAAATGTTTTAAGTTTGTTTTTTGTTGTTTTTTTTAGGTTTTTTTTTTAATTTTTTTTTATGATTGTTATGAAAAATAAAAATATTTCATTAACTTTTTGACTAGATATGAATTTGGGAGGCAAATTATTCTTTTGTTTTATTTTCAAAATTCCAATTAGCATTTAGAAATGAAGGAAAACATTTTTAAATTTTCTAAAAAAAAAACTTTAAACCGTGAGAAAATCTTGTCAACGCCTCTTTAAATAATTTGTTTAAAAAAGAAAAACAAGAAAAATATCTTTTCCACTTAGCGGCGGCGGCCAATTATAATTATAAGGTGATGCACAAACGAATACCTATTTTTCTTTCTTTAATTTTGTTTTCTTTTTGTGACGACGAACACAACATACAACGTCTCGTTTGACAGAATCCGAAAATACTGAATGAATGAATGAATTCAACTAACGAACGTACCGCGTATGTCTACAGACAGAATGACATACAGCAGCCAGCAGCACAGAGCACAGTTGCTGTTGTAGATACTCCACAAAAAAGTATCTTTTACACACATTGACGACACAAAAACACACAATGATATGAACGAAAACCAAAATTGTATACGAACAAACGAACGAACGAACGAACGAACAAACAAACGAAGAGTGTGGCACGTCAAAAAATTCTGATTGATCCGAAGCAGCAGAAGAAGAGCCGCTGCTTGTCGTCTTGTCTGTCTATTTATCTATCTATCTGAGGAAGATACTCTTCTTCTTCTGTAAGTCTAAGTAAGTGAAGTGTATCTATGTGTATGGCGCGCAGTGTGGGACTTGAATTGAACCAGATATTAATTAACCCTCTTGGGTAGTTTTTTTTGTTTTGTTGTTGTTGTCTTCTTTCTTTTCTCGTTTTGTATCTTTAACTTGATGACACTCCGCTCCGCTTCGCTCTCACTCTGACAGTACTGAAGATTATTTTGTTTTGTGGAATTGGAATCGCTGACGACAAAGACGAATACGAACAAAAACTTTTGTGGACATGATCACTGTATAACGGTCTGTTGTTGACTGAAAAACTCTTCGTCGTCTGCGTTGTTGGTTGTTCATAGAGAAGAATCCTTGTGGCATGAAGCACGATATTAAACCTCAACACCACTTCCAGGGCAATGGCGGTGTCTTATGCGCGTGTGTGGTTCAACACATAGATACAATTTCTTCTACTCCACACTACTACGTGGGGCCGGATGTGGAAGTGTGCGCCAAATGGTTCTCTTATAAATCCGTTTCGTTTTCCAAGTTCCTATAGAAACAACAGTTTTTGCTCTTTCGAGAGCTCGAGCGCCCCCCTTTTTCTTTTCGTTCTTTGAAGAATCAAAAAAGTATCTATAAATTTTGAAGAGTATCTTTTACTCGTTTATTCACTCTGCCAGATTGAGAGTTAGTTTGAATGTAGGAGTTGAGATTGAGACTCGGGAGAGTGCAAAATAAGACTGGAAATTATTTTTGCCATTCGAATTGGAATTGGAATTGAACAGCAGCAGCAGAGCAGCACCACATCAGGGCACAGAGCACAGCATCCAAAACGGTGGGATGATTTATGACAGTTCAAAACAATTGGCCTTCTCACTTGCACGCGTTAGCTACTGTATCTATTGGGACGTTTCCATTGTGAAGACATGTTGTTTTTTTTTTTTGTAAACAAACAGAAAGAGATGGCGGTGTAGAGCAGATATTTTTCCGGTTTTTCTTTTTTTGCTTCTTTGCTTTGCATTGCAATTGGAAAAAAGAGGAAGTCGGGGTTGAAATATGTTTTTTGAGAAAATTAAATTAGTGATGGTGAATCAATCAAAAATTTCATAACTAGATAATATTTCCACATAAGCTATTCTGGTTATTTTTATTTAAATGTGTATTAGAATTTTCTAGAATTTTTGAAGGAATGGGTTTTAACAGATACCAAGAGAGATTTTATATTTTTCTTGATGGCGTTGATGGACTTGCGGACATTGGATTTATCGGATTAACATAAATGTGCGTAATGTTAGGTGCGCGTCAACAGCATTTTATATTTTTTTGATTTATTTTTCATATAGAATGTGTATGGATACATAACTTGCAAGCTTCTAATTTCTCTGTGATTTTTAGTTTTGATTAATAAAATATTTCAGACAATTTTTAATGTAATTTTATTTTAGCGGCGGCAATTTACAAGTTACGCGAAAAGGTTAAAGGACGATTTTTGAATAACGTTTAGTTGTGCTTGGATTATACCTAAATAAGAGAATTTTGATGTCTACCAATCAAACTTCATATTATTCTTTATCTCTGTTCTCATAGGCTATAGTTAGGGTTTTGTGTTATATAGTTTTGGGAATAAAGTATACTTGTTTAGGTTGCTTTTTATCCATTTGAGGTCTCTCGGATAATTTACAGATACAGTTTTTCAATTTATGTGGATATCTAAGTTAGATGTAACCAACAAAAAAATACCTATAATTCTTAGTAGTATAGTTTCCAGACAAATAACGCCATTTAAAATCTGTTATATAATTCTTAAAAAGTGAAAGAGTGTACGACTCCAACCGAAAATGTAAACCACCAGGTAACTCTTTCACCAATAAAAACCTTTCTACAAATGACTACCAGAGTTTTAGCCTTTGAAGAAAAAACACAACACATTCTCTCAACTTCTGCTTTTTATGGTTAGGTTTGTTATTCTGATTGCAAATTTCGAGTAATATTTCCGCCCTTGTGCTGTCTTTGAAAATATTTTATACTTATTTGAAGAGCTACGGATGCCCTCCCATTTTATTTTGTTTAACTTCTTTAAATTTCTATCTTTTACAAATCAGAGAATTCATGAATCTATATCATTGCGTATTAACATCCAAAGTACAAAAAAACACATTTATTTCCATTTTTTAATTTGTTGGAGTCAAATCTAATAAACTTTCTCAGATAAGAATTTAAGATATTTTAAATAATGTTTTTAATAAGATGTTGATTCTGATATTACTAAAAAGTGAAATTATTTTAAAAGAGAAATCAATTTCTGAGGTTCAATTCACATACTACAGGTTGTATGTTCTAGATGGATCATAAGCTCCAAACAAAAACAAAACTACAAAGATGTTAAATCACATGTTATCTCTTTGAAAAATAACACGGCTAGGAAAATTGTCTTGCAAAATTGCGACTTTGAACTGTGATTTCAAAAACCTTACCATTTTTTGTTGAAAATTTTAACAATTGCATGTTGTTCAAACGGGAATCGTTCCTTTAGATATATTATTTTATCAGCAAAAATAAAGTTACAGAGTTTACATTGCACAGCACAGAGATGTCATATCAAACTGTATCTTACCACTGAAAAATAATAATTAGTTTTTAAACAGCTGTGTATCTACATATATCTTAATATTTATAAGTTTGAAGGATAACATTGCATTAAAACCTTCATTCGAATTTTGTTCATAGTTATATCACAGAATGGTAATGCTTCGATTTAATAGAAACTCATTCCCGATGATTTATTTTATCAGTGAAAAAAAGAAATATATAAATAAATAGGCAAACAAATTATATAAATACACAAATGAAAAATAAATAACTTAATAAATAAATAAACATATATATAAATTAGTTAACAGTAGAATGGATATATAATTAGATACATTAATTAATAAATAAACAAAAAATACATATGCATAAATAGATAATATAAAAGATATGCTTAATACAAAAGATAATAAATAATGCATAAATACCAAAATGTATGAGTAAAACAAGAAAAGAAAAAAATATATTTTACAATTTGTTAAATTATTTTCTTATTACAGAGTTTTCACTTGATACACATTTTCTAGAAATTTTTTTGATTGAGAACTTCATTTTTTTTTGTCTATTTTTAACACGTTTATTGCCTTTGTGCAAGGCTTGAGTTGATAAATGCCATAGGAGCTTGAACATCATTTTTAAAATTTTGTTTTGAAGAATTTGCAATCAACCCCATACGGGCGATCCATTTAACATTATTGCTTGAAAAACGACTTTGAAAATAATAAGTTTATTGTGTTTGCTAAGTAATGACCTTCGGTAAATTAGCGGATATAACATTTATTTTATTTGCTGTCATTTGTGTGTTCCTTGAAGGTAAACTTCTTATCTAAGTAAATACCTAAATACTTTAAAGAGCTGAGCCAATGTATATCACAGTTATTAAAGTTGATATTACGTCTGGATAAAAAAAAACAATCCTTTGTTTTTCTGGTGAAAAAGATAGCTTGACTTTTTTCAGCATTAATTTTAATTTTCCAGTGTTTGTAATACTTAATTACTTAAGGTGGCGCTACAGTCCGGGGCGAACCTGGGCCTCAACCAACATGCGTCTCCAGCCATCTCTGTCCCTAGCTAGCTGTCTCCAGTTTCGCAAACCAAGTTGGTTGAGGTCCTCTCCCACCTGGGTGCGCCACCTGAGTCGCGGTCTTCCTCTACTGCGCCGTCCCTCGAGATTGGATTCGAAGACTTTCCGGGCTGGAGCGTTGATGTCCATCCGCTCTACATGACCTAGCCATCTAAGCCGTTGGACTTTAATTCTGCTAACTAGGTCAGTGTCGCTGTACAGCCCGTACAGTTTGTCGTTATATCTTCTCCCCCATTCTCCATCTATGCGTACGGGACCAAAAATCACCCGAAGAATTTTTCTCTCGAAGCATCCTAAGACGCTCTCATCTTTCTTTGACAGGGTCCAGGCCTCAGCGCCATAAATGAGAACCGGGATGATGAGTGTCTTATAGATGGTGATTTTAGATGCTCGAGAGAGGACTTTACTTCTCAATTGCCTTCTAAGTCCAAAGAAGCAGCGATTTGCAAGAGGTATTCTTCGTCTGATTTCAGCGCTGGTGTCGTTGTCTGTGTTAATAGCGCTGCCTAGGTAGACAAAGTCCTTAACTACCTCAAAGTTATAGCTGTCCATGGTGACGTTTTGTCCAAGACGTCGTCGTTCAGTGTCCTTTTTTGATGACAGCATATACTTGGTCTTGCCCTCATTGACCACTAAACCCATCTTCTTCGCTTTCGACGCAATGCTTAAAAACGCTCCACTGACATCACGCTTTGATCTTCCAATTATGTCAATATCATATGCGTATCCGAGTAATTGGATGGACCTTTGGAAGATTGTGCCTCTAGTGTTGACGGTTGAGTTTTGCACAATTCTTTCCAGAACGATGTTAAAGAAGTCGCATGACAGTGCATCGCCTTGTCTAAAACCTTTTTTGACATCAAATGCATCGGTAAGATCTTTTCCGACCTTGATAGAGCAGCGTGCATTCTCCATCGTCATTCTGCACAAACGGATAAGTTTGACAGGGATGCCAAAACTAGACATTGCTCTGTAGTGCTCTTCCCTATAAATGCTGTCATACGCGGCTTTAAAATCGATAAAGAGATGGTGGGTATCGATTTGAGCTCCTGGGTTTTTTCCAAGATTTGCCGTAGTGTGAATATTTGGTCGATAGTGGACTTTCCTGGTCTGAAGCCACACTGATAAGGACCAATCAGGTTGTTGACGAATGGCTTCAGACGTTCACATAATACGGCAGAGAGGATCTTATACGCAATGTTAAGGAGACTGATGCCTCTGTAGTTGGCGCAGTTTAGAGGGTCTCCTTTCTTATGTATCGGGCACACTATGCTGAGATTCCACTCATCGGGCATGCTTTCTTCCGACCATATTTTGCAGATGAGTTGGAGCATGCTCCGTACCAAGCCATTGCCTGCTGCTTTGAATAGTTCGACAGCGATGCCGTTAGCTCCAGCAGCTTTGTTTTACTTAAGTTTAGACATAGCTATTTTCACTTCGTCAAGGTCGGGTAGGCGGAATTGTTGATCAGCGTCACCGAGGCTGAGTGGTTCTATCTCCCTTACAGCGAAATTCGGTTCGTCATCGCCGTTATATAATTTGGAGAAGTTATCTTTCAATATGTGAATAGATGTCTTCGTAACATCCATTCGTCATCGCCGTTATATAGTGTTTGTAATACTCGGAAATAATTTCTTAATCAGTTTGAATATTGTTTATTATATTGTCAGGATCTGCATCGGATGAGAATATCGCAATGTCATCTGCATACATACCAAATTCACATTCAATTTGCAAGACTGCAAAATCGGAGATAAAAGCATTAAACAAAGTAGGAGATAACACTGATCGTTGAAGAACGCCAGCAGAAACAGTTTTTGGGACTGAATATTTTCCATTAAGTGAAACTAAAAATTAATTTTCTATCACTTAAGGAACTTTGTTAGGTTTAATCAAAAAGGTTGGACATTCATTTATAATGAGTTTTTGCATGAGTGTATTGTGTTAAACAGTGTCAAAAGCTTTTTCAACATCTAGCAAAACTAATGCTGTTGATTGTTTATTCCCTAAATTCTGCTTTTATGTGTTTTCAGTTTCTTAGAATTTAATGTGACGTGTTATGTTCTTTCCTGAAAACAATTACTCTATTGGTAAAATATTAAAATTTGCAGCGAATTAATTTTTCAAAAATCCTTCTTATACTACTCAGTAGGCTTATTGGCCTTTAGCTTAGTGGATCACTACGGGGTTTTCCAGATTTCCATTGTAGTTGACAAATTTTCAAACAGTCGTTTATTAGGGAAGCTAAATAAACAAATCCACTAATTAAAAGTTCTTTAAGGAATTGATTTAGAATACCATCCATTCCAGGAGATTTTTTATTCTTAAGATCACATATCAAATATTCAATGTCTTACAGAAATTAATTAGTAGTACCCGTGGCATGATGGTTAGTGCGTTGGACTGTCATGCAAGAGGTCTTGGGTTCAATCCCTGCCTGTGCCAGCTTAATTTAAAAAATTAATTTTCGCGGGTACTGCCTCTTGCGAGGAATTGACAAATCCTTCAAGAGTAATTCTTGTCATGAAAAAGTGCTTTCTCAAACTAGCCGTTCGGATTCGGCACTTCATCGTTCTCCATGTGTTGTATCTCGAGTACCTATCAAAGGATCGAATTAAAAAACACAGAACTAATCTCAATAGAAAAATAGTAACAGAAGCTCTTAAAAATTCTTTTGTAACATTCACGTTTTTGAAAACAAATATGTAGTGAGATGTTAGTTTCCGATATAATGGCCAACGTTTGAAAGCAAAACAAACTTATATGGAAGAATTGTTAGGAAAGATCAATTCCTAAGAAAAAGGAACATAAAACTGCACATTAAATTCGCAAATGGACAAATATTAAAGTAGAATTTGGGTTCGTTTTTCTTAAAATGGATCCAAGCTATTTTGACCAAAGAACGTAACTCCAAATATTGGAAAACAGTATGCTTCGATTTTCAGAAAATAACCTGCCATCAATTTCATCAGGAACCGAAACGCACATCGTTATATGTCCTTATAAAACACTAGATCTAAACCCCATTTAAAATCTTTGGAAAGATCTTAAGGTAGGTGTCCATTTGAGAGTAAACGTGCTGGGAGTCGGTCTCAAGCTGCACTTGAGAGCGATCTCGCAAGTGGACATAGTCTGGAGAGTATAGCTAGCGGAGAGTTGGCTAATTACTGTCGACATTCGATCTTTTTGAAAGTCATTTGCTAGTGGACATATGTGGTTACCACTATCCGAGATAAGATTGCGGAATACCAATACAGTTCGTATTTTGCGATTAGTTGTCGAGAGTAATCATGACAAAGCAGTGGAAACTATTTCTTTTGTTCATATAAATTTGATTTAAATAGAATTTTTTTTTTTCGTTTTTACCTTCAAAAACTTGTTTTTTAAACTGTTGAAAATTGCTGGACAGACGTCTTTCACAATTCTTCCTATTTTACATACTGAAAACCGAAAAAGTTACTAAAAGCTGCCGTATAAATCACCTGCACAGATCATACAAATAACTTTTAGTTTTTGCTTCGTAAATGATTTGCGATTCATATGATTACCAGATGCTAAATATCTAAGTGTTACCAGTATACGCTCGCGTACTGGTATGGCTGCCCTTAATTGCGTATCTTTTTTTAAAAATGATGGGTCCAACGTTTTGTATCAAAAACTCAATTTCACTAAATGACAAACAGCAACAATTTCGAAATTGGTGAGGATCTTCTATTTGAACCTCTCTTGAAAGACCAGATCCCGCACTGAATTGGTTACGACAATCTACCCACGGTTTTATCCAACATTTTGTTTTAATTTTTTTTCTTTTTTAAGAACAGTGTTGATAATTAAAGCAGCTGCAACCCTTCGCTTGTAAGAATAAATGACAAACTGATAATATGCTAGCAGAAGAAGTATCCTCAGCAAGAAAACTCTCAATATTCTAGCAGAGAGCTCGCGATTGCAAAATTTGACTATCAAATGTACAGTTTTCCGAGAGTTGCTCTCGAGAGTTAACTAGCAAAAGTACTCTGAAATGGACACACACCTTAAAATATAGAGTTCCTTGCCAAAAAACTACGAGTGCAACGAGAATTGAAAAGAAATACTAGAACAGTGGTACACAACACCTATAGAAAGATGTCGAAAACTAATGGACTCTATGCCAAGAAGGGTTGGGGAGGTTCTTAAAACCAAAGACAACACCATTAAATACCATTAACTCATTTTTTTAGAATTAGAATTTAAACTGATATTTTGATTTATCCTTAGGAAAAATCTAATTAATTCTTATTTTTTCTCCATGAAAATACACCTGAAACAGTTGTATCTATATTTTTTTAGTACAAACTTTGTTTTACATTCCAATACCATTTTGAAATAATAATAACTTTTAACATTGAACATTTTAAAACTCTAATTATTTTGGCCCACCACTCTACATACTGAATCGAATTTTATTTGATTTGAAATGTTACAATGCAAGTTATCAAATCTTCCTCAATCATTCATTGCGCTTAATTACCTCCCTGATAAGTTTCTACTAAGTTGATTGACCCAAAGGAAAATGTCAACATAGTAGCTGGATAGATATTTAAATATACAGACCAAGAATCAAAAAAGGTCAATACCTTCCTATTATCCCCGTCATAAAATCTACAAATTTGTATTTTTACAACAACAAACATTTTTAAAAGCTTCTCAGTGTAGGTTCATATATCTCCAGCAATATCAAACTTAAGTTAGTATATGTATGTATTAAACTTAGTTCTTTGTATAAAAATGTTAAATCTATGTTATCACTTCTAATCACACTTTTCCAAATCCTTTATCATCTGATTTATATATACATGATTTTCCATTTTTATTGTTATACCAACAGAAACGATTAGATATACTTAAAGAGCTAACGCATTATGGTTCGAAATTTTTGTTTGTCTTTTCTTTTATCGAAGTTATAACTTGTAAGCCTATCATTGAACGTGATTTTTCCATTTAAATGTCAAAAACTCGTTCGAAACTATGTAATATGGTAATTTAGTTTTAAATGTAAGCTGAGCTTGAACCGTGTTGCAACATTTTCGAAAAGGTTCTTTTATTTTGTTCAAGCCTACACTTCAATAGTAATCCGATTAGGTTCTAATAGATATTTTACACCATAAGTATCAAATTTGAATTTGAATTAGAATTACAAAACCAAAACACAGAACTTGACGAAAGTACTTTGACGGAGTTAATGGAAATGATTGAATTATAAGATTAAAGCCATGGCCTTAAAAGTGTATGAGCATTTTAAAAGTAAATAGAATATCAAATTAAAACCTTAACTACAATTGCAACTTATAGAGAGATACATTTTGACATATAGCATAAAATCAAGTCAAAAGAAGAGTCTTTTATGTATCTTTCATCATCTTTTGTCCTACAAGCAAATCGATTTGAATTAAATTTTAAGGTCATCTAAGAACAGACAAAATTCAAGCTCAATATGGAAATGGTTAAAGGTACACTACGAAAAATTAAACCTTGCTAATTTATTCAAAATTTATAAATTATTCAACAGCAACAAAAGGTAGAACTAAAAAGCGCCTTAAACTGTGTCTTGTGTGTGTCGAAAAGGAAAAGATGAAATAGTTTTGATTAATCGAATATGTGTAATATCGTCCGCTCCATAAAAAGACATTCCATCGATTTTTTTTTGGTTTCTATGTGAGGTAAATTTTACCTGTAGCCTCCTCATCATCATCATCATCAGCTGTGCAGAGATTTACTGAACTAATTTAGATGAAACGAATTTTTGAATTTATTTTCTAAAATTGATATTCGATCGTATATAAAGAAGTTTTTTTTTGTATATTTTGTTGATTCTTCTTTTGATTTCTCTGGTTTTCATAAAATTGACAGATTTATGTGGGCAGTTTAACGCATTCTTTGATTTTTGTTTATAATCAAAATTATTTCCATATATTTTGAATTAATCTTTGATATTTCTACCAATAATGGCTATAGGAGTATATGGGATATAGCTTGGAACTCAGGGTCATCAATCGTTTAATTTCTAATAGGTAAAAATACTTTGACCATCAGACAGAGAATATTATTATGATTAAGTCTTGGTTATTTAAGGTTTGATATGAATTTAACATGAATTCAGTCAAAATGATTTTCAATGCGGCTGTGTCTTTTATGAAAACAAATAAATTAAAAATGGTGAAATTTTTGAAAAGAATTCAAATTAACATCGAGTTTGGTTCAGATAAAATAGAAGAGGTGTTAATTACTAAAAACAGACAGAGTTTTGAAAAAATTCTTCAGATTATTTTTGTATGTTAATAAAGATTTCAAAGAATAATAATCATTGAAAACGTCTAATTTTTGTATGTGTTCGAAATGATAATATTCATGTTATTGTATTTGTTAGCAAAGTTTTCTGCTTTTGTGCGTTACTACTTGTTTTTGTTATAGATAAAGTTATTATCTGTTATAATTGGGAAAATCTGAGCATTGCAATCGTTTGTAGCTATATTTTATGATAAGATTGATTGAATATACTTATTTGATACTAATCAGCTCTTATTTGAGCTATGGTCTGAAATTTTTGAAGCTTCTTGCGGAGAATATTTTAAAACAATTTGCGCAAAACTTTAAACGATTTAGTCAAAATTAAAATCCATTTTAGCAGTTTACTGAGCTTAAAAAATGATTCACCTTATTTTAAACGATTTTAACTTATTTAAAACGAAAAGAAAGGCTTAACAATTTGAAGTCGCTTAGTAAATTGCTAAATATTAAGAAAGTTGCTACTTAGTAAAATATTGATTAAATTTAGCGTCAATAACTTGCAAAATATCAGTATTCAATATTGATCAAGTTTTTCGGAAAAAAAGGGCGTGTAAAATAATATTTACAGAGAGCCAAATTATATAAAGTAGTTTTTGTTTAGCAATAAGATCAATGTTTTGTTCCATATGCATCTGAAATAAACCGTTTCTGGACCGCCAAAAGGTCAAACGGCGGACCGCCGAACCATGAATTTAGTAACATATGTATCTAAATTTGAACAAAATTAAAAATACTTCACTAACACACAAGCAAGTGCGTTTGCAACTTCTTTACGCAATTTTAAATATGGCGGCATAGATTAATCAAATTAATTGACAATCGCCTTTTTTGTAAGTAAAATTCCCTCTGTAGTCGAATCGGTTATCATTCTTATTGTGAGATCTAATTACAGAGCTTTCGTACGATATCGATTGTTTAGAATTTTTCGTGTTTAAAAACGTTTCGTACCAATAATATGGATCTTAAAAAGCGAAAAAAGGATAGTGAAAATAGGGTTTCTGACCAAGTGGACTAAACAATATTGCTTTACGCAGCCTGATAAACCTTGAGCGGTTTCAGTAAAAGTGTCAATTTATAGAGACATTTCGAAATAAGTCATCAGCAATTTCACAAAAAAAAAAGTTTCTTTCTGAATGTGAATCTTGCATATTGCAACACAACAATATTCTTTGGCTTAGTTAAGGTCATGTAATTGAACGTTTCTGGACGATTAAAGAGCAAGTAATCTCCTTCTTTAATATTTAGGGTGTGCTTTTCGTCGTAGCTGGATGTTTTCGAAAAAAAAACATTGCTTAAAAAAGAATTTATTCATCTCCCAACAATTCTTGAATATAAAAAGAAGTATTTTCAAACTTTTTAATCCGTTCTTGCAAGCAAATTTGCTGTAAGATTCCAAGATCTTGCAGAGATTGTGAAGCTATCTCAATTCCTTAAATTGCCTTATGAAGTCACTGCAGCAGCAGAACGGACTAAAGTGGCTGTGAAGTTATTCGATCTTTCAAAAGCTTCATAAAAATAAGAATTAAAACTTGGCTACAATGTTTGGCTCGACATATGCATATATGTGAATCGTCTTTCTCAAAAATGAATTTTTTGAAGAACAAATATCGTTCGAGATTATCAGACGCACACTTTAATGACGCTCTTCACACTGCTGCTCCCCGCGTGAACCAAACTATACAAAACTGGCTCAAGACTATCGTTATAATTTGTCTCATCAAATTTCATTAATATTACAGTAACTTAAATGAAGCAAAATAAAAACTACAAAACTTTTTTTTTGGACCTCGATCAAAATGTTTTCAACCGTATCTGGACCCCACTTTAAGACTTAGATTTTTTTTCTTATAAATTAATTAAAATAATTGTATTTTATATTTTTAACCTTCTTGTTACTGGTTGAAATGACAAAACATTTTGTTTAGGTAGTTTCACCATGTAAAAGTTAAAAATTCGTTTGGTAGGTTGACAAGGCTTTATATCTGATGTTTAGCGTAAGCCCGAGCTACCCCATAGTTTTCTCATTCCTACATCCTCTTGAGTTCTCAAATAATTTTAATCTGAAAAACCAGAAGCTATAGCCTCTGAAATATCATTTACCCCTTTTGAACCGTCTCAAGTTCGATCTTCAATCTTGTGGTACCTGTTATTATAATTTCAAAAAAAAATATTTTACAAAATACAAGATTATTATTGTAGAAATTTTGTGAAGATGAAAAGATTTGTCGAATTGAAAATGTTGACATTTCTCGACCAAGGTCCCTAGAGTCGAAATAAAAGATATTTAGAAAGTTCGTACGTTCGGGACGTTTTTTTAGTCGTCCATAGTTCAAGAACCAAAAGAGATATCGACTTCAAATAAATTTTGTTTTACAAATAATAATGCCGAAAAATGCAGAAAGGGATCTCAAGACAATTGCGTTTGTGTTTTTTTTTGCCATAGCAGTTTAAAGATAAGGTGAAAATGTTGGTTAACCCTGAATATCTCACCAACCAATGAGCTAGTGACTTGCATTAAATTCTAAATTATTTATTGTAACGTGATACCAAATCAATATATTTTTGGAAAAAAAAATCCAATTAAGGGCTTTTCTTATATGTGAAAAAAAAATGTGAGAAAAAAATGTGTCACTTCCAAAATTTTACGAATAAAAAAATGATTTCATCTCCAAATAAATTTCGTGCGACGAATAATAACGTTTTTAACATCTGGTAAACTTTTGAGAAAAATCGAATTGACAGTTTTTTTTACAAAAAATAAAAACCTTAAAAAAAAATTCATAAACGTTGTGGCAAAAATTCATTTTCGACTTAAATATCTTTTCAAAAATTTGAGATTAATGCTTCCACCTGATTTTCACTTATAAAAAATATTGTTTTCAATATTTAGGACAAATTTTGAGAAAAATCGAATTGACAATTTTTTTTACAAAAAAATAAAAAACCTTAAAAAAATTAATAAAAGTTTTGGTTAAAATTCATTTTCGACTCCAATATCTTTTCAAAAATTTGCGATTATTGCTTCCAACTAATATTCACTTATAAGAAATATTGTTTTCAGCATTCGGAAAAATTTCGAGAAAAATCTTATTGACAGTTTTTTTTACAAAAAATAAAAACCTAAAAAAAATACTAAAATTTGGTAAAAATTTACATTCTACACAGGTAGTCTTTCAAATATTAAAAATATTGTCTTCAATTTTTGTTTATTTTACAGAAAATATTGTTTTCGATATCCAGTAGTTTTTTTTATAGAAATCCAATGGTCATTTTTTTTTCATAAAAAATAAAATCTACAAAAAAATAGTATGCAAATTTGGTAAAAATTTATGTTTTGTTCTTGATATATCTCAAATTAATTTCGTTCATCCAATTTGTATGAATTTAGGAAATGCTACTAAAATTTGTAAACATTTTTTTTTCGAATAAAAGTCTTTTTAACTTTAGATTTAGATTTTCAAACTAAACTATTTCTTAGTATGAAAAATATTTTTGGTAGCTTCAATTTTTTTAAATAATTCAACAGACAACTTCTTTAACCCAACACGAAAACCTACAAACTTGTAAGGAGAAACAGACAGACGGGATTGGAAGTTATCAGTGTGAGTCCCATCCCAGCCTCTTTCTTTCTCGTTACAATGAAGTGAGTGCAATTTTCCTATCGTTGGATGCAAAGTGCATATTGCTTTAAAAATTAAGTTTACATTTTTCTAGAAAAAATTAAAAAATAACTAATTTTGCTACCCGTCGTATTAAATATCATATTTTGAAAATTTAATGTTGATATACATACATATTCGGACCTTTACGCTGCGTTTTTCAAAACCTTGAATTTTAAAGCAGAGATATTTAATATGATGGGTTTCAAGATATGTGGAAAAGGGATGGCGAGTGCGAAAACTAATTTGATCCGAATTAAATTTCTCGATTTCCAAAAAGTTTGAAAAAACCAAAAATTTTCGTTTTATCGATTAGACGTTTCATATGATATTACCCCACATTTGGAACTATCTTTCACGGGTACCTTCTGTCTCTTGCGAGAAATTGAAACATCATCCAAGAGTTATTCCTGTAATGAAAAGTGCAATGACATTACTCGCACACAGGAATGTTTGAACTCAAATATGTTGATTGCCAGTTCGATTGCCTAATGGGAAAACGTATCGCTGAATGTTATTACGACCTCAACTATCACACGCTGATTCGAATTTTGTTTGTTGAGAATTTCTTCACTATTGACATTTCACAGACCATTTTTCTATTATCTTCATTATAT
Source organism: Eupeodes corollae (assembly GCF_945859685.1). NCBI lineage: Eukaryota > Metazoa > Arthropoda > Insecta > Diptera > Syrphidae > Eupeodes > Eupeodes corollae. Next base: position 216,474,992 of record NC_079147.1, on the reverse strand, counting down.
TTATTTACCCATTCAATATGCACTTAATCAAATCATCTCCCTCCTGCCACAATAAATTTATATGTGCATCTCAAATCTATCGTTTTCTACTTATTTCTTCTCTCGAAGATTCTCCATTAATTTCCTTACCTGTCCAATCGTACTAAACAAACACAAGAAACACAAAAAAACCGCCATGAAGTATGACTTTGAAAGATTTAAATGAAAATCAACACAAAACAAAAACCAAAGATAAAACACATCTTCATTTTCAGACTCACTCTCTTTCACCCGCAATTATTCTAGAAACAATTTCAGAATAAAAATATCTGCATACATTTTTGAGTGTATCTGTGCAAAGGTAATTTTTTCAAAGCCAAACAAATTGATTTGTTAAATCCGCTTAAAGATTTATTGCATTTTCTTGAAAAATAAAAATACATTTCCCACCCACATTTTGTTGTATAGTTAAGTACGAGTATTCATATGTACCATTTATGCTTGAATAAACTTTAAGAAACAATATCTATATGTTTATGGTGTTGTGTAAAATAAATTTTGAAAAATATAATATTTGAATACACTTGTTGATAAATTATAAATTTATTAAAAACTCCAATTTGTTTTTATTATTTTTTTTGTTTTATTGCCCACGATCAACTGAGCTTTATTTAACAGTAGGTTTACGGAACAAAGCTACATATAGATCTTTCTGTATAAGTTAGGCTCGCTGTTAACTCATCAGTGATGTGTTTTGTTAGCAATCTCATCTGTGCATATATAAATTGCCTCCTGTGTGTGTTTCTTTTTAGAATGCCTCATAAATCCATCACATCATACATTGTTGGTGTATCTAGAGGAATAAGTTAGGTACCATAGTTTTTCATCTCAACTTGTGTCTAGGAAATGAGAATTTCACCAAAACTCAATACAAATTGACGACAAGTTAGCTGAACGCTTTTCAGTAAGCAGTTAGTTGTAGCTTTGTAGATTTAAATTATTTGTGGAATGATATTTTATTTCGAAAATCCTTGTTTTATGCCTGGACTCACTGTGTCAAGTTAGCATTGCAGCCTTTTTTTTAATCTTAGTAAAAACAAATTTTGGAATATTTTTTCTATCATCAACCCTAATTTTGAGCAATAGAGCTAAAACTGCGCCCTAGTTTTTAAATTTCTCAGAGTGTAGTGCTAACTTGACAGTCATCTTATATTGAAATGTGTCTTAATTTAATAAAATTAAAACATAAATACGAAACGTTTTTTCCATGAGCTTACCAATATATGGATAAAAAGAAAAATTCAACCCTATTACCAAATTGGGCCAAAAAATTACAAATACAATATTAATTATTATCAAAATTTTTACTCTAAGCAAATCAAACCAATGAAAGTGGAACGAATGTGGGTAATATGCCTTGCAACACTGACATTGTTCAATTTATCTAGTATCAGTGAAATCGTAATCCTTTCGAACTTCATAATTTTTCGACAATCAGTCGTTTTAGCCACTTTCGAAATAAATCGGAAGTGATTTTTTATTTAAATGAAAACAAAACCAAAAACAAAGATTGTAAAGTTCAAAAATGTTAGTTAAAAGATCATGAAAATTGAAAGAAGATTTGAAGTGTTTTTGCCCAACTGTGAATTCTACAGAGATGAATGATACCTTTTTTGAAAATGTGCCATTCAGATCTTTTACTTAAAAGCAGAGATGAGACAAAATAAATTCCAATATGAAAACTGAATTTTTTCTATTAGTGATTCAAATTTTGATATTCCTTTTTACAGCGTAATACGATCTACCATTGGTTTTCCTTAATGAAAGTGAAAATGATGAATGTGCTGAAAATTCCAAAGATTCAAATTTTAATTTAATTGTGATTCTCTACTTTCTATTCTTGAAATATATTTTAATGATCATAACAGATGTAGGGAACAAGAGGACATGGAAATATTTATGTACATTACGTCGCAGATGCTTTGTACATGTTTTATACTGACAGCGTCGATAGTCAAGCTCAGGGATCATAAGGTAGTCTGGGGAATCGACAACGAAATTCATCCAGCGAATTTCATAACTAATTTTTACAACAAATGAGATAAGTCAGTATATTGAGTTGACTCACCAAGGGTAAAATTTTTAGAATTCTTAAATTGACATGAATGCTATGTAAACAGTATTTATAGTTCTACGAAACTATTTCTTTTATACCAAGCCTTTTCATTCCGTATGCATTCTTAACAAAAGGTTCAGCAAAATAGGAATTCGAGCACTGCAGCAAGTTATAGTGTACTCGTATATTTCTGCAGTCTTTAACAGATTTCTGCAATTTGGTTGGAATGTAAAGATTATTCTGACTTTTTATTGATATAAATTCACCTGAATCCAAATTTTAAGACTATTATTGAGGCGTTGTACATGCCAAAACTTTGATGGAAGATCTATTTAATGGAGGCTAATCCTAAGAATTTTATAGGACTATATTTCTCTTTATTTTTTACTTTATCTATTGAAATGAATAAAATGACAGCCGAACGTTACAGTTTCCTGTCCAATTTTGTGGTCTTAACTTTGGCTGACACTGAATGTATTTTTTTATTTTAAAACAAATGTGTCACATCTTTGCCATTTTCTTTCACTTAACTATTTTATCGGAGGTCTAACTTAATAAATGTCTCTTAAAAGAAATTTTGTTTCATTAATAAAGTTTTCCTTTAAGTTAAAAAAATATGACCAATACACGCCCACGTTCCGAATTTCGATTGAAAGTCAATTGAAATCACTTTTCAATTTCGTGTTCTTCAATTCCATCGATTTCGAAAACGTTAAAACTGCTTCGAACTGTCAGAACTGAAGGATCATCCATTTTTTTTTGTTTCTGAAATAAAAATTTTGTTGGATTCACCTGACTGAGAATTGTTCTGATAAATAAATTACATTCTTGATTTCCTCTTTTAAGCTTTTGTTGTAATTTTACATTAAGCAAAGCTGCTATTTTATATGTTTCAAGGAAAATAGAACCTTTTATTATACCTTCATCGATTTTTCAATTCAAAAACTTGCTGCAACCCCCCGATTCCTAGAAGAACGAAGCTATCAAAGATCGATTCACAGAAATGTGATTTGAATTCCATCTTTAATACAACCAAAATGTTGTACGTTCTCAACCGTGCTTTCGCTTTATGTTGCAAGAAGAGTGAGAATACGGACAGGAAAGATTTGAGAAATAAAAGACTTTATTTAACTTGTTTAAGTTTTGAATAGAGGTTACAAAAACTAGACCAATATTCTTATACACAAAAATATATAGCATAAATGCTTTAAACCCTTTAAAGAAGATTCTTAAGAAGTCAGATTCATAATTCCATTTAGCTTTTTAATCTAAACACGAAGGTCTTTTTGGACAGGTCACCTCAGGGATTTCTTGAAGACACTACACACATTTTTTATTGTTTGACATTTATTTTTATAATGCTTTAACACGAAACGTGATATCTAAATAATTGAAATAAATAACCTAATTTTATTATTATTTATAAATTATTATAAACTAAAAAGAAATTTCAATCTAAAAGTTATTGATCTTCCGAATAAATGTGTTTTTGAAGTTTTTTAAAAACTTACAATGCAATTCCTTCATGGTTTTGAACAGTTCGTTTAAGAGTACATTTTTGGTGCTGGTTTCAAATCCAAAATTCTTAAATTTTTAAATACCACTTTTGAACATTATTTTATATTTTTTTTTCAATATTTTTCAAAACCTTAGTGTTAGAATCTTAATACTACGAACTTGTATTAGGAACTTAAATTGATTTTATGCCTTCTAATGTTAAAAACCGTTTTAGCGCATATGCTTCAGCGATCCTTTAAGGTTTATGTAAAACAGCTGAATTCAAACGAAATTTGAAGTAAGAAATTGTAGATCCTTAAAAAACCTAATATAAGTTTTCTTTTCTTTTAATTATAAAAAGCTTAATCTCAAATTTTTGTAGTCGGATTGGATCTAAAACCATTAAAAATATTAGAAAAATATAGTTTGATATAAATAACCTTGTAGACCAGTTATATTTTCAAATCCACCGATGCTGAAATTCCCCTTAACATTTGTTGGTAATTTACTCTCATGTTATCCAGTCACTAAGGAAGAAGTATTATTGTGATGAAAGATTGCGGGTATTTTTTAACAAATATACACAATACCTTACCTACACGAGTACTTACATACATATACGTCTTCTATAATGCATCGCTGCATGAATGCCATCAAAGTGGGAACATCTGTCCTTCAGCAACTCCGAGCCCAGCTAGACTGCGGAAACAGTACAGAAGCTAAAATGATTGCTTTCTACTCGAAAATATCTTCCACTGTTCCACTGTTCGAGATAGAAAGATTCTCTTGAAATTAAGAATTTGTTTCTTCATTTATTTTAACAAAATTATGGAAATTCATCTTGTTTTCTTGTAAATATTTTAATTTCCATCGTTGATTTGTTGTTTGTTATAAATTTTATACGAAACGTAAAACATTGTGTTTAGCATTCCAACAGAAAGTACGAACAAGATCGTTTTTGAATCTGAATATAGAACTCGGTGATAACGAAGGCGGCGACGGCGACGCGGTGGGTGACGGTATTCTGGGTGGATGAAGATGATGATGATGTTGAAGTTGATGGTGATGGCGATGGAAAATGGTGATGATGATGGGGGTGCTAACGAGAGGGCGCCTCCGGGTGAGTCTTAAATGGTACAATGACAGATTTATCAGCTCCTATAAGACAGATGCAGAGCTAGGTTTCTTTACTCTCCTTAACCCTCAGATAATGCGATGGGAATTCCAAATAATCATAACGATGCTTATTCGAAATGCTAGAAGGGAGGAGGAAAAACAATCAGTTTTAGTTGTTGTTGGGTTAAGTTGAGATCTTCTGGGGATCTCTTGGTTTGGCTGTAGGTATGATCATGATGCTGATTGAGAAACGGAGCTGCGATATTTTAAACGTTTTTGAATAATTGACTATACTGAAAGAATTATAGATTTTTAACATATACGTTATGCGTGTTTGGATTTCTTCTGATGGTTTTCTTGTCTGTGTTAATATTTTCTGATTAAACTATTTCGAAGAAGTTAGCACCAAAATACTACAAGTTGTAAAATGCGATAATAAGAATATTATTTAACTTAACTAAAGACTTTTTTCACAAACATAAGGACAAGATACAAATTGAAAATGAGAAAAAAAAAATAAAAAGATGGTACATATATAAAACGACCACAATTACGGTCCAAGTTTGTTTTAAGTTGAACATACCCACCCTTCTAGTATATCCATGTCTGTATTTTTATGTATGGTAATTGGAGCCGCGCGAAAAACTTAATTCCAATTTATTAATTTGACAATATCGCGTACTCCTGCTCTACAAGTCAAGAGCAATGCTGTCGAAAGTACTGTTGTTAAGTACTATTTTTTCGGATTAAAGATTGAAAAAGATGTGATAATGATATACAAGAATATATTTTCTGCCATTTATTGTTTTTGTTTCATTTTCCAGCACTTTTAACAGAAACTGCGATTTATGGAAAAGTACTATTTTTAGTGATTAAAATTCCACTTTTTTATTGAATTTTGTAATTTCTTACATAAGTAGATGTTTCTTATTTTCCATACTTGTGATATAAGTCAGATTTAATTAATTTTTCACTAAAATGAGTGCAGGTACAGTCTGCTCCAGATGATTTAAGTTTATTTCAATATGTGATTCCACTACAAGTATCAGTGAGAATTCACTTAGTATTACCCGTAGCCCTACCTAAGGTTACCTAAGCTCTGATAATGAACTTTAAAATGTTAGATTTTCTAATTAAATTGATTCTTTGTTTTTAATAAAAATCTCAATCAATTAATGATTTTCTAGAATTGAAACTACACATAGAAAATTGTCAAACGACAGCCCTGGTATCAGCTTCTGTTAGTGCAGCAGCCGGTGAACTTAACTCTCATATTTATGCAGTTAAAGATATTGGACCTCTATTTGTGGATAAAAACTTTTGTGTGGACTTTTCTACTTGTTCATTTTTTATTTTTTTGCTATTTTTATAGACTCTTCCTTATGATATAAGTTTATATCTAGTACGTACACAATCGCCACATAGCATCGTCGTCGTCCTCGTCCTCGTGCTCGTGACGCTTAAATTAGGCATGACCAACCAAGATGGAGTAATAAGCACCTTTCTTGTGGATAATGCAGATGATGGTGATGATGATGATGATTATATGGTATAGTAGTGGCGGTCGGCGGCGGTGGTGGGAGCGACGACGGAGGTGGCTCTCTAAATCTGTATGGTAAATATGAAGGAGTTTATGGAGATGATTTTCGCATCTAGGTAGGTATCTACTGTAGGTATAGGTACTAGAGCTCTGAACTAAATTAACTTTGGCCTTAAGCTATTTTTTTTGTTGGAAGCTTCCTGTATTCGATATGGAAAATGATGTTATGATCTCAAGAAATGAAGAAAAACAAAAAGACAAACTATGATTATCTCACCAATGAAATGTGTGCGCGCTGTGCGAGAGTAGATTTAATAATTTCCATTTTAGGGTAGGGTATAGGCTTTTTCCATTTGCATATTGGCTTGGCACAAGGGGATGAAAAATCTGTTTGTCTTAAAGTTGGTTAGATATGGTGTTGTTTTTTTTCTATACTATTTTAAAAGTTCTTGTTTTTTTTCCTTTGTTCTAATCTCAAATTTAATGAATTTGAAGAATAATCTGGAAGATTTTTTTTGTTTAGGATGAGTTTTATATGAGTTTGAAGATGTTTTCGAAATTTTCTGGCTTTGGGATTTCAGATCAAATTTATTAACTATATTGTCATATATATCCCTGGGGTAAACTGATAGCTGTCACGTAATATGAGAATTGGAGTAATGACGAAAGTGAAAATCTAAAGTTTTGTTTCTTAAGCTTTACCCATCTAGACCTTCCAAGTTATAGAATGAAAGGAACAATTCGATTTGAAGGCAAGACAATCCTGAACATCTTTTTACTCGCTAAGTGGATCATTTGTTAAGACAGTGAAAGAATTTTCAGAAATACTGATTTACAGATGAAAATGAATTTAGTCTTATTATACCATATTTAGTTTGGTTACCTGAAATCGTCCAATACGGAACATACATTGATTATGAAGAATTTTTCCATTTATTTCCGCTTGTTGTGTAGCTACGAACTTGCCAAATATTTCATTTTCATATCTCACCTTATTCTACTGAAGTGTTTTTTTTTCATAATAAAAGATTTTAATTTCAATGGGCTGCTATTTGAGCAGCGGTTCCTTTTAAGGCAGTCATCTTATAACATTAGTCTAACAAAAACTACGCCGCTATTCAAAGTAGAGCGATACATATTTTAAAACCGCATTCACATCGCTAAAATACACTTATTAAAAAGTGACCATTTTGCATCAGTCATACTTTTCGGTCGTCGATGTTGAAGCAGCTTTTCTGTTGAAGTGAAACTCCTGTACAAATTTTAGCTGTTGAGACAAGTAGCTGAAGAGAGGAATCGAACATTTTGGTTGACAAAAATGAGGGTTTGTCAGATCCTTGTGGAATCTTGGATAAAAAATTCCACAAACGTAATTGTGCTGTATTTTGATCTAATATTAGTTCTTTTAAAGTTTAGTTAACTAAAACTGGTTGATCACCAGCAACATTGAATCGAACAATCATTTTTAGTGGTGAGACCCATTCTAACTTGAATAAGCGGAATTCCAGCATTATTCGTCCTTAAAAATCGAAAAATTATTGTCGAAAAAGCTCTTCATTTTCAACGTGCCACGTTTTTTGGGGTAAGAAATAAAAATGATGCTAGTGCAACTGTTAGTAGTACCCGTGGCATGATGGTTAGAGCGTTGGACTGTCATGCAAGGGGTCTTGGGTTCAATCTCTGCCTGTGCCACCTTAATTTAAAAAAATTAATTTTCGCGGGTACTGCCTCTTGCGAGGAATTGACAAATCCTTCAAGAGTAATTCTTGTCATGAAAAAGTGCTTTCTCAAACTAGCCGTTCGGATTCGGCCTAAAATTGTAGGTCCCTTCCATTTCTGACAACAGTACTCGCACACAGGAATGGTTGAGAGTTGTAAGCCACTAGGCCCTGGTTCACAACGGACTGTTGCGCCACCCCATTTGATTTGAGTGCAACTGTTAAGGTCTATGAATTACTCTACCGATCTATAATTTTTGAAGACATGCAGTATAAAATGATCGAATTGGTCATGCAGAATTTCTTGCCAAAGATTTATCGCTACAACCGTCATTTAAAAACCAACATTTAGAAATTGGCCTTATTGCATTTTACAAAAGTTAAATAAGACATTTTTCAAAAACATTTCAAATTGTTTGATAATGTTTCTTGACATAAAGATAACTTTTAAGAATTGACCTAATTTCACTGTTATTATGTGCAATCAAGCCAATTTCAGCATTTGGTCGTATTACATGAAAATTTGTATTTATTTCACATTTATCAGTACTTTTTATACTATCATTGCTAAAGTAACTTTATGCACTCAATCCCACACCTTATTCCAAATGCTCCAGCAGGTGAGGAGCACTGTTAAAATAAGTTGGTTTCAAAACAGTTTGGCCTCATTTCAATTTTTCAAAGTGAAAATGGCCAACTGCTAAAAATTGTCCTTATTTCACTTTTGTAAGTTTGTTTTTTATTTCACAATGGTTTTCCTGAATCATATATTTTTGCTGCATTTTGGAATTATTGTGTAGATGATTATATTTCATTATAATACTTCCAAATGGAATTAAATATTAAATACTAAGCAGAAAAAAAATATACAGGAAAATAAAATATTTAAACTTGGAATTTAGATCCAATTTAGACAGAGTATCAACTTCTCGTGAATTTGATGCTTTGTCTGACTTCATTCAAAGAATTAATTCGTCCTATCCTCGTACATAATTCTTCTTGCTTCAACCTTCGGAACAGACAATACCAGAAGGAGTGTGTGCTGAGATCTTCGCTGAATTGAACCACCTAACTCAACTGGTCAAGGAGCTCACTCAAATATCGGATGTGGTAGGTCGAGTAGAAAACACTCTTGACTTTTTTTACTGCTGACCCTGGTACGTACACTATTAGTGTTCTATCTCCTCTAGGCACATCTGACCATTGTGTCACATCAGAAAATTTCTCATGTCAAAACACTCCAGTTAAAGAAAGAGCTCCTAAGAGAACCGTTTGGCAATACGAGAAATCCAATTGGGACGGTTTCAATAATTACTTCAGGATCTTTAACTAATCACTATGTTTCCTCGATAGTGACGTTGACGCCAGCGCTTATATAATCACAAGTTTGATTCTCCTGGGAATGAGAACTCTTATCCCGAATAGGGTTAAACGCATTAGACCTAAGGAAAGCGCATGGTTCGATGCGAGCTGTAAAGAGGATATTAGAGTCAAAAAGGTAAATTTCTGTTGTTTTAAAGCCAATACAACTGAGGAAAACTGAAATAAGTTCAAGCAAGCCAGTAGGGCCTGCAACGCATATATTCGATGGACCAAATTTTAACATGACCAAAGATTAAGGCAATGCCTCAACGGCAGTATAAATGGTTGGTCATTTGTAAAAAATATGAGAAATTCTTCCTTTCCCTACGCTCATTGTCAACGCTGCCAGTGAGTGTTATAACTCCGCCTGAACTTGAGCGAGTTAGGGACTAATCTTTTTTCGGACTCGCACTGTGGTAAGAGTTCTAAGAGATCTCAACATCGGTATCCCCGCTATTGTTCTGAAGAGGTGTTCCTTAACGCTGGCAAAACCGTTGCGTAAGCTTTTTTCATCTGTTCTAATCCTCAGGTCTCGTACCGAGAGGATGAAAAACCACATTTGTCCAGCCTATTCCCATAAAAGGTGAATCTTCCTTAACTTCTAATTACCGACCGATTGCACTTACGTCCCTTCTTTCCAAAGTCATGAAAGCGCTGATTAACTATCAGAAATATCTTGAAGCTTCTTTATGACTGACAATAAGACTTTCGCAGCAAAAGGTCCACTGGTGATAACATGGTTCATCTCACCGAACAGTTTTCATGAATTCCTGCTTCATTGGATTAGTAATTACCTTTCGCATCGTTCAATACAAGTAGGTTTGGATGCGTTCAAGTCTAAAAACAGCTAAATAAATGCTGGTGTGCGCCAGGGCTCTGTTTTATCTCCAACACTCTTTCTCATTTTTATTTATGATCTCCTGTCTGCAACTTCTAATCCAATACATTGTTTCTCTGACGATAGCACACTTAGCTTTTCATATTTGTTTTCAGAACCGGGGGTTTTCTAAGGTGGTGCAAGAAGTTTTTCTCACCCTCTGATCTGGCTGTTATTCAAAATACTTATAAACGTCGAAAGCTTGATATAACTGCCATATCTGGGCTGGTGCTTCTGCAACTGACATAAGCCTCTTGGACAGTATTGAACGTAGAGCATTTAGATTGATTGGTGATAATAATATCATAGGATCATTCACGTCGCTCGAACATCGTCGTAAAGTTTCCTGTCTCACCCTCTTTTACCTTTATTTTAACGGTTTATGCTCTAGAGTAATAGTCAGTTGCATTCCTGCATTCCAAGTACAGAGATTTGTTCCTTAGCCGTACTACGCGAATGTGGAATTCCTTGCTACACTCTTTCTTTCCCAGCTATTGCAATATTCAGAAATTTAAAACCAATGTTCATTGACATCTCCTCTCAATCCCTCTCTTGGTTTTATAGTGCTCACACTGTGTTTTTACATAATAAGGGTAATAATATAACCTTAAGTGTTAACATAAAACAATCCCCGAAAAATACAAATAATTTAGAAAAAATCATATTGACAAAAATTTCGCTCTACTGAATTATTTTTTAAACTTACCAATCTTAAAGCCAAAAATTGCAAAGTACTTTCAAATCAACTATTAAACCTGAGTTACAAGCCTACCACTCAGTATATTTTTAAAAGCATCATAAACTTTCTTAAATCAGATAACTATAAATACCGCTGTTTTGGACTTAATTATGCCAATGACTTAATGATAGCCCCTTCTCCACTTGCTGTCGCTTCTGCATTTGTTGGATATTAAATCAATCGCAGCAAATTATTAGGTATTTATAACCCACACACACTAACCATTATTACCTTGTCAAAATAATAGGTACAAAACTAAAAACACATCCGCTTGATTGGGAAAATTCTCAAATGTCACCATCTAGGTTAATCATACGCGCTCACTAAACATATACATACATCAGATGAAAACAAAAATCATAAAAATCCATTAGCAACAATTTAACTCAAAAATTTACAACCACACGATCATAGATCGTCATAAATAAAAAAACAACCTAATTCGTTTTTGAATTTTTCATCTTTCGTCTTGTGTCTTACGTCTTTCGTTTTTTCCCCTTTTTTCTAAATAATAAATATATTTTCTATAAAATAAACCAATAAAATATCTCGATTTCTCCTTCAACACGCTAAACCTAAACCATTCCATGCCATACAAGCTGCCACAAAGTATTTTTTATTATGATGAATCCAAAATTGTCAAAGTTTAAATTCAAATTCTTGTTTTGTTAATAAAGAAAGAAACAAAATTAAATATTCATATATCTGCATCGTATGACAATAAAGCATTCCTTATTTACGATCGTAATTAACTCTTAAATTTCCTTCATCATCGAGTCCATCTATACACTCTACATCTTCCACATAGCTTGCCTCCGATATGAGCCAAAAAGATACACATCATAGGTTGTTCGGTTGGAACTGGGCATTTATCGGTGGCGCTGCTGTGAGAAGCCGCGGCCAACAACCCACTCATTGAGAGCACGTTAGCTTGTTTCGGTTCCAGTTTTAAAAATGATTATGACGAAAAAAAATTGAAATTTTTGTTTGATTCATTTGTCACTTTGTAATGTTGCAAAGTGAGATTTAATTTAATTTAATAGACCGACCTGTCCCCCTATACGTCGTCTTGGTTCCCTCTCTCTGTTGATGGGGTAAATGTATTTTCGACACTGTCATCTTTTCAATTTTAATTTTTTTTTCTTAATAGCCCACTTGTAGGACTGTCAACCAGACCTGAGTCTTCTATTCGATCGGTGTGGTTGATGGCTGACTTCGATGCCAATAAATCCAAACCAGAAACAAAATTTGTAGCCAACTTGAATAAATTTATGAAGATTGAAAAAAATAAAAAATAAATATTTTATTTTTGTTTGGTTTTGCCTCAAAACAAGAAACGAAATCAAAAATTTAAAAACAAATTATAATAAATGCTTCTATATCGGAACGGTAATAAATTTTCGTCAAAAATTATAAAAATTAGCACAGAAAAAATATAAAATTCAAAGATAGATAGTAGATAGGTATGTTTTTTCTTTTTTTGATAGGTACATAGATGAGACATTTAGGAAAAAAGGTAGATAGGTTAGGTGTATATAGCTTGGACTTTATGATGATATCGATCGATGAAGATGGTTAAATGCCACGAATCTATTAAGCTAGCTAATTGGTAAAATAGAAATTGGATTTTGGATATTTATGATATTCACGTGCTTTGTTGGCTTTGGTCTTATAAGAGTTTGTTTTTATCCATTTCGTCAACTTGAAATTCCAGGAACTAGGTTAAACTTGATTTATTTGAATTTTGTATTTATATTTTTTGAATTTATAATTTTTATAATTTGCACCTAAAATTCAGGAGAAAGAAATCAACGATAAGAAACTAATATTTTTTAAATCAATCCATTTGTCATTTAAAATTTACAACAGTGGATTCAGTTAGAGGTATATCCTTTACATTGTGAAACCTTTTAGGGTTTAAGTTGTTAAAGGCTTTAGTTATTTGTTTAATCATTTTTTTTAATTAGGTGTGTTTTGTATTAATTTTATGCCAGGCCACTGAGTAAACGTTGGTTAAAATCAGATGTCGATGTATATTGACCTTGAATTCCTGATTATTGTAATGACGGAGAACACAGACCTTAGCAAGGTACGCCACTTTAACATAGTGAAGCTAAAAAATGAATCTCTACATTACCGACCGAAATTGGGGTAACTAGACATTTTATACATCCAATAAAAAGTTATAAAAGCGGCGCTGCATAAATGGACGAGAACTGCTCATAAGCTCTAGGAGCAGAAAAGGTGAGAGAAACAGCGACTTCTCAGAAATAAAAGGAGAAAGCATGAGAGAGGAGGAATGAAGTTCAAAAGTTTTATGAACACTTGAAACGAAATTAAAAAGTACATAAACCTTGAACCGAAGGCTACAAAGACGAAAGTGGAAACATCAAAGTGGAGCAGCAGTCAATGCTGAGAATATGGAAGGACCACTTCTGCAGACTATATAACGGCGACGACGAACCGAATTCCGCTGTCAAGTAGGATGATCAATTCAACGTTAGATGACGAAAGCCAACAATACTGTCCTCCCGACTAAGACGAAGTAAAGATTGCTATATCTAAGCTGAAGTCTTAAAAAGTCGATGGAGCGCATGGCTTGAATGCCGAGCTCCTAAAGTAGCTGTAGATAAGTAGGTTAGGAACATGCACTAACTTATCTGTACGACATGGTCGGAAGAAAGCATGCCCGATGAATGGAACCTCAGTATTGTTTGCCCGATTCTGAAAAAAGTGAGACCCTCTAAACTGCATCATATTTGGAGGAATCAGTCTAATTAAAATCGCCTACAAAATCTTCTTTTCGTAATATGTGATAGTCTAAAGCCCATCGTCACCAACCTGATAGGTCGTTATCAGTGTGGTCACAGTTGATCAAATATTCACATTACGGCAAATCCAGGAAAAAAATCAAGAATTCACGCTGCTCTATAAAGGTTTGAAACAACTTGACAGAACCTTTCGATATTAAAAAAGGTTTTAGACAAGGTGATGCGCTGTCACTATCTTTCGAAATACTGTCCAATTACTAGCATATGCTGATGACATTGACATAATCGGAAGAACTCAGCGTGATGTCAATGGGGCTTTTGTTATAACTGAGGCAGAGCAGGAAAAATGGGTTTAACGGTTAATGAGGGCAAAACACCGATGTCTTGGTCAAAACGTCACTATCGATAGACGTAAATTTGAAGTAGTCAAGGACTTCGTCTACCTAGGCTCCGCTGTAAACGCAGAGAACAACACCAGCGCTGAGACCAAAGAATAACTCTTGCTTACCGCTGTTTCTTTGAGCTAAGAAAGCAATTGAGTGGCAAAGCCCTATCTTGAGGGACCAAAGTGTCGCTATATAAGAACCTAATCATCTCGTCCTGCTATACGGTGCAGAAACATGAACTATGACAAAAGCCGATGTGTGATATACGGTCTCGTATGCATCGAAGAGGAGTGTAGAAGAATACTGAACTACGAGCTGTATGGGCTGTAAAGCGACGTAGACCTAGCCAGAAGGGTAAAAGTTCAACGACTAAAGTGGATGGGTCACGTTGAACACATGGAAACCATTGCTCCGGCCCGAATAGTATTCGAATCCAGACCTACAGAACAGCGCGGTAGAGAAAGACCACGAACCAGGTGGCGCGCACAAGTGGAAAGTGACCTTACCAATCTGGAAGTGCGAAACTGGAGACATCTAGCTAGATGGAGAACTTTGTTGGGTGAGGCCCAAGTTAGCACAGGACTGTTGCGCCACCTTAAGTAAGTACGAGTAAGTAATAGGAAGTTGTATATAATCTGTCTGTTTTATCGAATTGAAAATATTGACATTTTTTGATGTCGTAAGGTTTCTAAAATCTAAATCAAAGGTTTTTAGACAGGTATAAGATCGTGTGTACGTTCAGGATACCTTCACGTGGGACAAATTTCAAGAACCAGTACATGTTTGGACATCAAATAAATTTTGTTGAACACATAATAACATTAAAATATGCAGAAAGGACTTTGAGTTTTTTTTTACTAAATTGAGTTGGTGTTTTAATACAATAGCAATTTATAAATTAAATGTGACAAACTTGGTTGACATCAAATATCTAAAGAACCAATAACGATACCAAGTTAAATTCAATTTCTTATACATATTTATAATTAACATTTTGAAGGACGATCATAATTATTCCAAAATAATTGTATGCATAGAAGAACAAAGTTTTCAAAATCTGGTAAAATTGTTAAAAAAAAATCCTATTGCCAGTACTTAAGTATTGTTCACAAAACTCAAGCAAGTTTCTAAAGGATAAGCCCTTAAGTTATACTCATGGCTTGGAAGAGTATAAGTTTTATGCTTTAGCTAAATTCGGGAAGAGAATAACTTCTTACATCGCTCCAGGAAACTCAAGGTATCGCGTATGTTCATATAGTAATAATGACAAGAGTTTCATTGAAGCAAGTATCACTCATGTTGCCAATTGCCCTTCTGAAACTTTGCTGTCATTGTTCCCAAGAGTTTGAACTTATAGGAGAATACTACAGCATTAACTTGTTTCAGTCTTATTAGGTTCTTATAACTAAACTTAACTTAAGTTTTGTGAAGCTAACCTACATCATAAAAAAAGTTAAACTTTATTGATAAACAAATCAATTTGCATACCTGCCAACATTTTTCCTTTGCCTCATCCATAGTGAAGAAAAATTAGACACATAAATCAAGTTTGAAAACGTTTGCAGCTAGATATAGCAAACTTTTTTTCTTTGGGTGTTAAAAGCTTCACACTTAACCTGATGCCAGCCAACCAACCAGCACCTTGATTTTGTGCCAATAAGATAGCTTAAAAAAAAGATATGCTTCTACTTAGGTGTGTGTAATGTTAAGGGTTTCCTTAGCTCGAGTACAACATCGTCTTCGTTGATGATATATACAGATGGATATTTTCTTTTCAAATAATTATATTTCGAAGATATTCTATATGTATCCTTAATTGTGTTGGATTTAACAATTTAAAATCAAAAATTGAAAGGTAAACACTTAATCAGTTTGAAATAAAAATTAAGTGCCAGCTTGCTAAGCTATTTAAACCAATGTAAAATTTCAAAAAGAATTCGAAATTTAATTTGAAAGACATTGATTAAAACTCAAAAACTTCTAAGCATAAGCAACAGTTGTAATTTTTTTAAGAAATAGAAAACTTTAAAATATTAAATCATGATTTTATTGAAACTTGATATGATCTACAAGAAGTACGAAAACAGTTATTTAGTTCTTTATGTTCTTTATGATGTCTAATCGCCTTCAATTGTTTAATGTATTAAATAGATTATTTTTACTAAGGTGCGAGATTTTCAATAATAAATAAAACTCATTATTAAAACAATAAAGGTTTGCGATAAATAAATAAATAAATAAATTCCAGCCAAGAGGACCATCTTCCGACCACTTTTGCTTTATAGCTTTACTTTGTCAGCAATATTGCTGAAAATATTCTCTTTCAAGGCATTAATGATTTTGGGCTTATCAATGAAACGTGACTTCACATAATGTTCCAAAAAAATAGTCCAGCGTTGTTATATCGCACGATCTTGGAGCACAACTTACTAAGGGTTTCAGACACGTTGCGAAGCCCTTAAGGGCATAGGGCCTCTACTTAGCCTGCGCGCTATCGTGTACGGTTTCCGCAGATGTGTTCAGCTCCCTACAACTTTTGCCTAGCTGATTCCTCCTCGACTCTGCTGCGCCATGTACTTCTCGGTCGTCCAGCTCTTCTTCCTTTTTGTGTGAGCGGATTCCACTGCATTGCTTGGCCTACAATGCAGTCGTTATCTTTTCGAAGGCTATGTCCAATCCATTGCCACTTACGCCTTCGTATTATAGAGTCTATAGGTTCCTGGCCTGTCCTTCTATGAAGAACATCAATTGATATACGGCTGATCATTTTTGTTTTGCCAGAATTAATTTTCAGGCCTACAACTTCTGCTTCTCTTTCCACACTTGTTGTCATTTGATGAGAGAGTAAGCAACCATCGTCCATTTAACGACCTTAACGATAATTCTCTTCTTCCACTCATCAGGGAAGCTCTTGATGGTTCAGACTTCTTTTAAGAGCGGATGAGGCAGTTCGCTTGATGACGTTGGCGCTGCTTGTAAAAGCTCTGAATTCCATCAAGTCCTACCGCTTTGTTGTTCTTACATAAGTGCTTTAATTGGGGATTGCTGTGCGGATTCGGGGATTAGTTTGTTTAGGTGCTTCAGAAGGTATCGGCCGCACGTTCTTTGCAAACACTCTTTCCAGCTTCTGAATTGCTCCTCCACCTAACTTATCCCAGAAACGTCTACTTCTTTCACTAGGTGTTGCTTTGAGCTATATGCACCGGTCAGCTCTTTGGTTATTCTGCAAACGGTCCAATAACACAAGACGCGAGATAAATACTTCAGTATTATTTTGGCAATATATTTCCACGACTTGCAGACGTAATTAGAAGGAGAAGCTTTCGAAATTCGTAATTTAAACTATATACAATGTTTTCAATCTAATATGCTAAGTATGATGTTTTAATGAGTTGTGTTTGTAAACACTTTTCTGAGATTAGGTTTCGCCCTTCACAAAACATTCGGAAAAACAATAAAAACAATTAAGATGCATAAAAATGTATAAAATAAAAAAATAGTACGTATACGCCCCAGTGTATATTTTCGTATTTTTATTCTTTTAAGAGCTATATATGACATATTTAAGGAATATTTTATCGTAACACGTTGGTTTGGTTTCAACATTTCATCAGGAGTGAAAACCTTATAATTTTCGTTGTTGGAAAACTCAATTTTCTTTCTTAAAAATGCACATATTGTATTTTAATTTCTATCCTGAGATAACATAGCAAACATATTTTGAGACTCTTGTTGAAGATCAATTCAATAAAATACATCCATGTGTATTTTGAGAAACCGTGAGGACAACGAAACTTCTTCTTTCATATACGTTTAAAAATTCTCTATAATTTTTCAGTTTGATTTCATTCAAATCAATTTAATTCTAAGCTTTATATAAGCAAAGTTTAAATGCATAAATCTTAAATTAAATATACATTTTTAGATTTAAATATAAATTATAAATTAAATTTCCATTTTAGTATATTTTGTCCCGAACAATCACAATATACACCTTTCCAAGTTACTTATACCTATATTTTGAATTTGTGATATAATGTGTACAATTTAAAATTTATTTTAATATCGTTCGTTACATCAGAACGAACTCGTATATATAAAGTTACCTCTTTACACAAAAAGCCACATACCTACCTTTATACATCTCCGGGCTCGCAACTAATATTAATTATTACAGGTACTTAATTATTTCATATAAATATTTTAATGTACCCAATGTCCCAAATTGAGGTGATTTTCACCAAAAAGTCCATATAGCGTCATTGATGCCATACACTAACTATCGATGTGTTATTTTTTTGAAATATGCAACGTGCAGCATTTGCCATAACATCGAATGGAACAGTGTTTCGGCGGCGGCGGCGTGTATTATAGTTGGGTCATAAATTTTCCACTTCATTAACATGTTATGCGATTAAACCAGACACACACAAAACCTCATCGCCAGGACCCACAAATTCGTGTTTTGTCATAATCATAATTCTATACCTCTGTGTATATACCTATACATATATAAGTATGTTAAGTATAGAGCATAGGTATCCTAGTGTCACTTTTTTGTGCCATTTGTATCTCCTATACTTAATACTCTGATGCCATAGCCTAGAGATGAGATAAGGGGGATGAAGTTGGTGGGAGAATTATATTTATTTTTTCCATGATTTTGCATCAGGACGACAAAATTGAAAAACTGGAACCGCGACGAGTATATGACACACCCACTCGGACACGGACAGCTACAGCTCCACCAACACCAGCACCAACACCTCATGTCCATAATAATTAATAATAATTATATTTTTGAAACAATTATGCCGCCGAGAGTTTTTGTCCCAAATAAATTGAATATTGGACGGCTGTTAGTTTGTTGTTTGTGTGTGGTCATAGGTTTTTTGTGTGAGTTCTGTCCTGTTCTGTTGGTGTCCACCGCTGCTTCGGCCACATCCGCCAAAGGTAACGCTGGTGGATTTGTAATTTATAAATTTATGGTTTTTGGATTTTGGGTAGAATATTTTTTTATATGGATACCAATTTTGAGTTTAGGTCAAATTTAGTGGTGGTGTTGGTTGGTTAATTTTCTATGTTTTCATCCAGAGGTGGAAGTGCCAAAAGTCACATTAAACTACGATGGTATACTCCTCTCAGATGATGGGCGGTATTTTAGGGTATTGTGCATTGTAGATTTTTAAATATTATTATGGTTTAAGCTATGTGTACGGGAATAGGTGTGAGGTTTTCAAAATGTCAAGTCAGTGATGTAACATTCAACGGTCGAAAACATTTAATGAAAATAATTTGGTAAAAATAAGTAGTTTATTTGTTTTCAAAATTCTTTTAATTTATCTAGGAAAATTTGTTATGCTCCTGCACATTTTTAAAAAGGGATTATTTCTTAATCTTATGTTACAGTCTCCTTCTCTGTTTTAATACTTTTTCCCTAATAAAGTGAAATTTTGAAAATACTTTCCCTAAAGACACCAAAATGCAAATATTGTAAGATTTAAGTATTTTTAAATTTATATAATTGTTTTATGTAGCTAAGTTCTGTCTTCGTATACTTTTACAAAATATCCCAATCAGTCTCCCCGTTAAAAGTATAAACCGTTTCTAGTTTCCTCAAGAATCGCGTATCTCCCCACAAAGTGGAATACATCTATAGCTCGCTAATAACTATGAGCTGCCAAGTTGTAATTAAGCTGCGTATATGTGCTCTCAGAAACCAAGCTTCTGCCTTTTCCAACATAATCTTATCGTTTTTTTTTGGTATACCAAATTAATTAAACAATATACAATTTGCTGTGTCTATTCTTTCACTTGGATTATGGAAGTCCACAGTAGTCTCTTAAATTTCTCCAAGGTTCGCAGTATCTAATGTTTTTTTTTGTATAACTAACATTGTTATTTTTCATGATTATCAGCTATTACTGTTTCTCTGAGCATGAAGGGAATCTGCCGTACTATTTAGTAACATCCATGTTCGTTTTTGGCGATACCCAGAAGCTTCCCACGTTCTTCAAACTGATTGTGTCCACAAACTTGAGCCGCATAAAACATGATCGTTTTTGCTGTTGTTTTGATATTGTGATACCACATGAATCTTGAGGCTTCCTTCTAAGCTCAATGGAACCAGCTTGCGTCCCTTACGAAATGTGAGAGGCTGATTATACCGATATGATTAAGATAGTTTAGATCGTTAAAGAAGAATTCTCCTAGGTAATTCTGGCGTTTTCGAACCAGAGAAGAGCATGTGCAGAGAAGATGAAGAACCGTTTCTTCCTCTTCCTCGTTCATACAGCTTCTGCAAAAGTCATTTGAGAATACGCCTAGTCTCGTGGCGTGCTTTCCTATTAGACAGTGTCCGGTTATGACACCTATAATCCAGCTTATATGCGATCTGCTTAGAAAGAGCAAGCACCTTGAACGTTTTAAATCCAGATGTTTTTTGTGACTTGACAAGTGCTGATTTTGTTCCACCTGGTGCCTGCCCTCCTCACAGCGTCTTGCATTAGTAGCAGTTTACAAGTAGCGATTGGTATGCCAGTACTTGCCAAACGTGGTAGGATGGGCTGTACTGTGCCGTTCCTGGCGAGATCATCTGCCTTACAGTTACTTGGAATGTCTCTATGGCCCGGCACCCAGCAAAGGTGAATATTAAACTGTTGAGCCATTTCCATTAGAGATGATCGACAGTTATGGACTGTTATAGAGTTTGTAGAGACAGAATCCAGAGATTTGATAGCGAATAAAAATAAATTTTTACTGAGTAATGAACTTTTAAATTTTTGAATTTATCACTTGTTCCTGGTGATATAAATTGAACAAAGATGAAAACATATAATATCTAACTTTTGGTTAAATTTGCAAGTGCTAGTTATAGTAAGTCAAAATAGAGTATTTTAGAAACTTATGGTTTTTAGTTGAGCGAAAAGACCCATAGACCCAAAGATGGAAGAATCGAAGACAAGCTTTAATTATGTTTTACGACCAAAAGCCAACCTCTTTAAGCCAAAATAAAGATGTCAGCTTTCTTACAAATTGATACCAACAGACATGATCATCCTTCAATTAACCCGTTCCGTATGCATATAACTTCATCCCCATCATGATTAAATTCATTCTTTTTTTATAACAATTCAATTACACGCACACACGACAATTTGGTTACAGACCTGTCCGCAACGTGACTGACCACACCTATCACATGCGACCTGATATCCATATCCTGATGCTGGAGTTTCAGTTTGTTGCTTTTTTGTGTTGCTTCGCCTTTGTCCAAAAAATGCAATTTTTCCTTCTCACAGAAGGATTTACCATGATGATGAAACTTGCTCCGACTCCGTTCGTCGTTCCGCAGGGAAAATACAAAAAAAAAGGAACTTTAGCGCAACAACAACTCAGTCATTCTCCCGATTCAATTTAATTAAAGCAATTTTCCACTTTGACCACTTTTCGTTTACACTATCACCAGAGATGGAAGCGAAAAATAAAAACAAATAAAAGAGAAACCATCATGCGCTGCACTCTGCTTACATTTATCCTGTTGCCTGGAAACGCATCCTTTAACCGAACGCCAATCTCTGTGCCAGTCCATCTTTTGGACAGGCTAGGACGAAGGACCTCGGTTATTTGTAGCTTTGTGTGTGTGTTTAATTTTTTTTTCTCTGCACGTCGCAGCTGAATGCATTCGTGCATTCAAGGTAGATAGGCTCTGTTCTCGAAAGGTCCTTTCATTGTAAAATTTCAAGCCCTCAATCAAAGAGCGGTATCCTCGTAGAAGGCAGGTAAATGCAGACGAAAATCAAAAAAGAAAAAAAGAGCAACACTTTGATCAAAAACGTTGATTCTGTTTGATATGCGGGTGGATGGGGGAAAAAGAGCATTTTGCCTTTTTCATCCTCCTGCCCGAAGGTAATTATAAGGGATACCTTGCTAATAAAATTGGATATAGGGGTGAAAGTCATATACCTTTCGAAATCCTTGTCGGTCTAAAATTGATGAGCTCATAACGTAAACTAATCTGTAAGCTCACCCGAAAAAAGGACCGTCTGTATATTGGTGGGGTGAGAAAGGGGGTGAGTGTTTTGAGAAGGAGGATGGTAAATGTATTCTACTGGCTTTAAACGGGTACAACAAAGAAAATGGCGACAGCGACGCCTTGGGTGGCAGCTAGAATTATGGCAGAGAGCTGTCGCTTTCAGAGAGCACAGTGAACGGTACCCTTCAAGATAGCATCTTCTTTATGCGACTTCTTAGCATTACTCGATCTTATCGGTGATGTGATTTACTTCAATCTATTTACAGTTATATATGTATATGTTTATATATATACACCATCAGTATTAAACGTTATTCTAGGATTTTTCTTTGAACTTTTAGGACAATGTTGGTTGGTTTGGTTGGTTTAGTTGGCTTGGTTGGCTTGGTAAGTTGGACTGGGACACCGAGAGATGTGACTTGCTGGCATAAGATGGTAGAGGTATATACGAGAGAGAGTAAAGTTGATTCTCTCCTGCCACACATATAACATTCTAGTATAACTTCGAAACGGAGTTTTATTTGACAGCGAGTAATGGTAATGGACGTGATAAGTTAAAGGTTATGGGACTGGCTTTTCTGTATATGGAGGAGGTTTTGTATAGTAGTGCTGTGTTCGCCAAGCAGTAGCTATAGTTTCCATTTTTATATCCTCACTCCAGCAGCACCATCAGGAAAGTAACATTTTTGAAATGGTTGACACCTGGGATAGAAAATAAGATGGCCGTGTTTTTTTGTTCCTTATTTCTTATTTTATTTTGTCAAAAAACCGGAAGAAGGTGTGGTAGAATTTATATCGGTCACTATAAAAGTAAATTGTATATTTTTTGTCGTTGTTGTTGTTTTGTTTGAGAGCAATTGTTATCGTTTGTTTGTATTTTTTTTTTTTTTGACGAAGGGAATATAATGTAGGTTGGGTAGTTTTGGGATAAGGACACAATTCTTGTGCCTAGGTATGTACCTGCTGATTTCGAGGGCAACCCGGTTTCTGATGGAATAAATCAGAAGAGATCTTAAACCTACAATGAGTTTAGATAAGCAAGGATTGAAGTTATGTACCTAACCTAAATAGAAATATAGAAACGGTACAGGTGAAATTTTCATCATGATTGTTGGCTTAGAATAGAGCAATGATAGGTTTGTTATACCTTCTTTTGGGTGGTTGATTTTTATTCTTGATTTCAAAAAAAAAAAACCAAGCAATATTAAATATCCAAAAAGATTTGGCAAAATAGAGGTTTAATGATATTGTGCGTCTTATATGCATCGAAAACCTATTGAGCTAGATAAAGTTCCCTTAATAAGCACTATACAAAGATAATATTTCTATACTATGTTTTCTTTTTAAATTTGTTCTGAATTTTCTGCTAAATGGAAATTATAGTACTGAAACGTTTAAACAAAATTGCTTTAATCAGCTTGAGTATATTATTGATATTTTGGCCTTAAATGAACAATGTCCATACAAACAGATTTTTTTTAATTCTGCTAAAATTCTAACGAGGTACGCATACCCAAGCTTGTCTATTTACTAGACTTTCCCTTAAAGTCAACACTCTACCGAATTTTGATCTCAAGGCTTCAAAGTTGATTTAACACAAATTCTAAATGGCTTCTTGAAATACATCAAAATGTTTCAGATTTTCATCAAAAAATCACTTTAAGGCTATGCTTATAAGCTGAACTGTCGGATTTTCGGTCTTACAAATTCCAAGAATTATAAACCCATTCCTACTCGACATGTCACTTTTTGGTGGTGTCTTTGGGTCTCGTTCAGAAATGAGGAACGTGCAACAGATAATGTGAGTGCATTGTGGTTCCTTTGATTGAAATTTATGTGAATGACGTTTATTTCCAAAAAGTAAGAGCTAGCTACCGTGTTATTTCTCTAAAAGGTGATCGCAATGAGATTCAACACTTTATATACTTTCTTTACCATCACTTGAAGGACAAGGTCTATCCTAAACGAATTCAGAACCTCAAAGATGGAATCTGTGATATTATGGAAAATTTCATAAAAAGAATATGGTGCTTATTTTCGTCCCAAAAATCTATTCACTATTCTTTTGTGTTGTATTTTAAATATTAAAATAAAATCTCTTATTGAAAAACCATGAATATTTAGCAAATTGAATTCCAACATTACGTATATTATAAACTAAACATAATGTTAGTCTTTGTTTAAAGTATTTTAAAGAGTTTTTTTAGATCAGACGCGTAGTTTCTGAGATAAACGCTTTCAAACAAACAAGCAAGCAAACAAGCAGACAAACGGCTTTATGAAATAAGTACGCCCAAATTTTTGCGTTATTAGACTTTCCATTTTTGTAAAATGTGATAACTCAAAATCGAAACACACGTTGTCAAAACTTGAATGTGCAAAGTAGGAATTGGAAAATTTGCCAAAAGTAACACTTAAAAATTATTGGTCCAAATCGTTTGAAATTGTTTAGACTTACTTTGATAAAAAATTTGTTCGTTGCCAAAATCATATTCATATTTTTACCAATGTCTATGTATTCTGATAGAAATTGTCACGATTCCAAACGAAGGTCGTTGATCGAATAAATTTTATTGCCTAACTAATTAAAAATTTCCATTAAATCATTTAAAATAAATAAAATCTAATTCAAATTTAATTATAATTATGTTCTATTTAAGTTAATTAACATTTTATTTTATGTATTGTATTTTTATTGAAACATTCTATTTGATTTAAACTGCTTTTTTGTTTTCACGTATACTTAATCCATCCATCCATCCACTGTCTCAACCTCAAATAACAAAAATGTATTTTAATCCTGCGCTCTTAAGTGGATTTATGATAAAAAGCTCTAAATTGTTTATTCAGTTTTTGTCAATTAAAATAAATTTATTTTAAATTAAAAAAATTCAAACAAAATATACTGACAACCAAAGAATCATTTTGGAACTTTTTTTATTTGTAAAATTTATATTCCGCCGAAAATTGCTAATTTTAATAAATAACCATCAATCAACAAGTCAATAACCTGCTTGCTTATTAATTTTTTAAAAAAACCAAAAAGAACACAAATAACACACACATTATTGTTTGTGTGAGTTTTGTGAGTGCCAAAAATCAATTTGATTTTTGTTCATGATGACAGACTGACAATCGGTCATAAAACAATTTTATATAAAATTTACAAAAAAGGCTACACACGAGCTTCTTGTTTTGGGTTTTCGGATTTGCTGTTTTTTTTAAGTCGATGCCAGTTCCTCGATCTTGTAAGATAATTTAAGTAAATGTCTCGTTTCTTGTTGTTTTGGGGTTGAAGATCGTGAAAGCTTTAATAAATGTCATTTCCATTTCCTCTTCCGTACACCTCATATTCTTGTCGTGTATATTTCAGATTTCACCATCATCACTTCGTTTTTGTGTCGTTGTGTGGATGATGTCCTCTTGATACAAATGTTTGTTTTCGTCATTTTTATCGTCTCTGATTTTGTTGAGTAATTTTTGAGATATTTCATCAACTTACTGGGTGAGGGGAGAACGAGTGCGAAATATTTTTTTAATATCCCCACACGCTGAAAAACTGAACAAAAAATTTAAACAAACGTTGATATGTAGGGCTTTAAATTAATAAATTTATGTCATCAAAATTTATGAGGAATTTATCATTGTTTATGGGTTTTTCAGGGTAATTTGCCCATTTGACACATTATGAATTAAATAAAAATGAAAAACTTGTTCTTAAGCTTAACATTTATTTTAAAATGATAAATTTATTGTTTTGAATCAAGTGGAATGGAATGCAAATCGTGGTTTTTGGTAAAGCGAGTCAATGTTCGATGAGAAAAAAATTACAAATAATATTGAGTGATATACTAACTTTAAAGTTGTTCCTTTGCCCGTTGACAGAAACATAAAGTGCTACATTGAAAATCAAACACTTAACAATTCCAGTATTGCCCTTTCTTTGTTTTGTTTTTGGTACAATATTTTTGATAAAGTAAATAATTATCAATAACAAAAGTTAACAATTAAATTGTACATTTCCTTAAACTATATCATTGTTATTTTATAAACTTATTTTCATGTACTATGGTCTTATAGTAATTATTTTGAAAGAAGCTTTTTTGTAAATAGGAAGCTGTGCCATTGAAAATTGAAAATGACCCCTATTAATACCGTTGCTGGGTCAAAGAATTCCATTTTTAAAGTCTTTGATCGACTAAGGAGAATTAACACAAACCTTATATTTTTTTGTGGTGTGAAAGGAAAAGTCTTGAAATTTTAAATCACTAGATCTTGTTCGCAGTAGTACCCGTGGCATGATGGTTAGTGTATTGGACTGTCATGCCTGAGGTCTTGGGTTCGATCTCTGCCTGTGCCACCTAAAGTTATTTTCAGGGATACTGCCTCTTGCGAGGAATTGACAAATCCTTCAAGCGTAAATCTTGTCATGAAAAAGTGCTTTCTCAAAATTAGCCGTTCATATTCGGCCTAAAATTGTAGGTCCCCAAGCCCTGATAACAGTACTCGCACACAAGAATGGCTGAGAGTTGTAAGTCACTAGGCCCTAGTTTTCAAAAGACTGTTGCGCCACCCAATTTATTTATTATTTAGATCTTGTTCGTATGTTGTTGATCACTTCTTCAAAAAATAACACAGTGAGATATCTTTTTCGTTGTTTTGTGTAGCACTCAGCGTTGTCGTGTTCTTAAAAATAAATTTTAAAGTGATAGGTTGTGAATAGAAGGGTCTTACAATTAGTCTTAGATTTCTAAACCGAAAAATTTAGCTCTTCTTCTTACTAACGAAGCTTTTAAGATGACAATGGACCACCAAATGGATAACCAAAGATGGTTTTTTAGACTATCAATCAGTGAAATTTATTAGTAGAAATAATAAAAGATGCATCCTGTAGTAGAAGACTATAATTTGAAAAAGATGAACGAATACTACGAATCACAAGAGGTAGATTGTTAAAAATTCTGGGTGCTACTGAGGAGTTAAAGTTTAGAAAGCAACGATTGTCGTGAGGTGGTACTTGAGCAAGAAAACTATCCTGACTTCGAAGCCTGTAAGAAGTTAAGTTCTGATTAAGAAGGTTATCACTTCTAAAGAAAACAATTTTTAAGACTTTATAAAAATAAAGATGCTTAAGCGGAAGAGTCTTTGATCTTAAGAAAAGTACAAAACTGCTCATGGCGTTTTTTGATCCAGATAATCCTAAGAAAATGTTTCTGTATAACTAATAAAGGTTGCATATTAAAGTTAAATGAACCTCCCCAACAAACAAGCCCATATTGCAACTTCGATTGAACCAAGCTATAATAAATTGTTTCAAGGAGTTTTTGCTAAGCGAATTTTCTAAGATGGTACTAAATAAAAGTCATAGACAAAAGATACTTTTTTAATTTTGAAGTTTCCAATTCAATTTATTATCAATCAATAAACCGAGATACTTAAACTCAGATACATGTTCGATTGTAAAGCATTTAGAAGAGCAGTTAAGAATCTCATTGAAACTCAGGTCACTGTTGGATAGAGTGCATACATTTTTGCTCCAAACTTTTTACAATCCAAGCTATGGAATATGAATTAAGGGGAGGAAAGAAAAAAATAGGATTCAATAAATAATATTAGCTTAGTTGTATCATGACAAGCTTATGCATACCGAACCAATGCCTAAAACCCTTTAAATCGTAATTAATATCAGCTATAGAGTCTACAATGGAATTATTCTGATATGAACAACCAATATCATCAACGAAATCTGTTACAGAACCCTTCAAGTCGAGGTAGAAGATAGAATTTATATATATTAAGAATAAAAAGGGACCTAGAATCGAGCCTTGAGGAACGTCAATAACTATATCCAAAGGTCCACTGAACGACTCTCTTATTTTAACTCTTTGTCTTCTACCCTAAGATATGAACAAAACCACTTGATGATGAATCCTCTAAATCCAAGTTTTTCAAGTTTAATTAGTAACAAATCATGATCCATGGTATCAAATGCCTTAGTAATATCAATATAGATAGCTGCTGTGACTTTTCTACTGTTAAGACTGGTATAGATCTGCCCTATCTTAACCCAAACTGATTGCTACTAAAAAAGTTTACTTTATCCAAATACGATCCAATTTTGACCTTCATCACTTTTTCAAAAAGTTTAAAAAAACAGGAAGGAGAGATAATGACCTATAATTATTAAGATTTTTAAAATCAATTTTCTTAAAAGTTAGTATAACCTCAGTAATTTTTAAGCTGTTTCCAAAAATTCCTCTATAAACACAATTATTAAATATATGGACCAATACATCAACAACATTAAAAGCGATGTTTTTCAAAAAAATTTTAGAAAAACTGTTTTAGTTTGCAGAATTTGAACTATCAAGGGAAATAATAATGAAATAAAAAGCTGTATTGAGACTTATTTTCTTTATTAAAACAATATCTTGAACAGAAACTTTCGCTAAAGGTTGTAAAGCCAGCAGTCTTAAGCGTATCGAGGGCAACCGCTGTAAAAAAAATTGTTAAATATGTTAGAAGAGTGAATTTCTAGGTCCATATAGTTGATATATTGGGTGAATCAAAAGAAACATTCCTTGAAAAAATTGCATTAATGATGCCCCATTCTTTTTGAGATCGCCTTTAGCTATTTAAAATTTTTGAGAATAGAAATTATCTGAGCAGCAACTTCCTTTGATAACTCTGAATATTTTTGCTGCAGACAAAGATTATTAGGTTGTTTTCTACATTTAGAGTGCAACTTATTCTTCCTTATCTGTCATCCAAGGTTTCAATTTATACATTCTACGAACTTTTTCTGTATTTAATTTAGGATATATTTTAACATGATCATCTAAAACCTTAGAAAAGAAATCAAATGCAAGAGAAGGATCATTTTGTCCGTAAATTTCTGACCAATTTACATGAAGTAATCGATTATTTAAAGAACCAAAATCAATTTTTTGTGATGTTTAAGTATTAAGGCTACGAATATTTGTTATGGATTCCACAGACTTAAGCTGAAATAAGAGATAGTCATATAATGATCAGTTATTTTAATGTCTAATATAAAACATGTGATAGCAAAACTGATTTTCTATCCAAACGAGCAAAAATATGATCTTAACAAGTTTTTAAAGTTTTAAAGAAGTATAATTATCAGTAACTGAATTCTGAGTCAATATTCATATCTCCCAAGATCACAACATTACTACAAGATTCATCTCTCAATAAATAAGAAAGCTCTTCCACAAAAAGATCCTTACTTCCATCATGAAGTCTATAGATACATATAAAACAAATTTTTGAGTATGTAAGGTGCAATTAACACTTAATATGTCAGAACTTAACAACGCAGAGGTAGAAATTAAACAGTTCTCACAAAAACCATCCCTTATAAAAACTACAACACCTCCCGTAGCATATGAGTTATTACACTTAGCATGAAGTTTGTATCCTGGAATATTAAAAAAAGCACCTTCTCCAAAAGGACTTTGATTTTTCGAACTGTGAATGCAAATTGTTCACCAATTTTGTAGTTAATTTTAACAACTTAAAGGCGTGTTCATCGTTTCTTTATCAGTGGCTTAGTCTTAACCTATCAAATGTCTAATTGATAGCTGTCTAAACATTGGACTATTCAAAATGTAACATTTGATTGGAAAACCTTGTATTTAGTTTCTTCATAAATAAAAACTGATAAATTTAAAAACTAGTAGGTATCAGTTTTTACTGTTTTACTGACCCCCAACTGAAAGCTATATACAAATATTCCTCATCCGAAAACTTTGTAGACCAATATCACCATAAAACTAAAGGTATCAGTCATCAGAAAATTGAAGATTTTTAACAGTTGCCAAGATTTCTAAAACTGGAATGGTGATAAGTATGTCTCCCAAATTTAAAAAAGTTTTGCTAAAGAAGAAGTCTTGTCTTAGAAGTAGTAAAATATTAAAATCCATTCAACTTCCAATTTAAATTTAACTCAAAATATCAAATTATATATTTAAAAAAAAGAAGTAAATTCCTTTAGTCTCCCAACCCAAGCTAAGTTCCACTTAATTTATCCAATTTTTAATGTTCTGTCCAAATCAAAATCATTAGACAGACATAAAAATCTGACAATCAGTGTCAATCAATCAATTTTATTTAAATATTTATACTTCTTCACCCTAAGAGCTTTAAACATTTAAAAATGCCACAAAACTTTTACGACCAAATAAAAAGACAAATTTACTACCATATTCCCCCTTCTGTCTTTTCATAAAGCAGCAGTCCAGCTACAGTTTATTGTATTCTGTATGTCTAGCAGCTACTGCCTCAAATAAATTCACAACCATAAGAATGTTATGGGTGTATAAGAAGACAGAAAAAAAAACCTACACACATTCATATATTTTTATTATTTTTATTCATATATAAAACATCTACAACAACCAACAAAAAAAAAAAACAAGCTATTAAGTTAACGAATAAAACAAACTTTTAAATGCATAATAATAAAATTATAATCGGAATTTAGATACTTCTTCTTTTCTGATGGTCTTGGCTCAAGAGAGGATCATTACAGCTTCACTTTGCTTATTTTCTTGTTGTAAAGGTGCATTATAAAATCAAAACCATTTTGACAAGATCCGCTTTTGTGGACTTTTACGACTTCAAATAAAATGAAAATACTTAAAGAAACACCTTTCCAGATTTACTCGAATCCTCAATAATAAAGAGCCGAAGCCGCGCGTCCTAAATTGAATTCATATCGAACCATTAATAAATAAATTTAAGAAAGGAAACCATCGAAAATGCACTTTTGCACAGATACACTCATAAAAATCAGTTGATTACGCTTTTTCGTCAATAAATAAACTTTTAGAGGTTTTTGTTTTTACCGCCGCATATAAATTAAATAAACGCCTTATTTGCATAAGATTTTCTGGATGAAATGCTTATACATAGCTTTAGGATTGGAATACAGTTTAATGGCGAGCAGCGCCTTGAGCTGATTATTAGTATCAGCGCAGTGGCGCAGGATATAAAAATTATACGATCTAAAAGATATATGTATTGTACATAGATCGTAAAATCACGATGAGTGTTTTGAACAAATAAGGCGGATTGTAGGGAAATAAATTAAGTTTAAGTTATAACGCGTGTTCTTTTGGCTTAAATTTAAAATAGAAAATTAATTATGGTAATTAAAAGGTATTTTGATAGAAGATCGCGACTTACTATAAGGCCCAGGAACACAACGTGAAAATACTTTAAATGCTTTACGTAAATGTTAGTGCAGTTAATTTGTACATTGCAAATGCCCACAGTCATATCAAGGACCTACAAAACTTGATTTCTTGACAAGTCTTATAGCACTCGAAGTTTTACAGGCTTGAGACCCTTGCCGCATCTGTGGCATGGCATAAGCTGTTTAGAAATTGGCTATGGGACTGTTTTTAGTATTTTTTACGAGCCTATAGAAGCATTTTGTATGATCCTAAACTAAAAAAGCAATAAGTTAGACTTGAGAGAACGAAGGATCTGTTTCGTCAAAACCATATTGTTGTGTGAAAAGAAATGTTTCCAATTGATAACTGCAGATGAATGCTCCCCAATCGTTTTTATTGAGCCTGACACAAAGTGAATGCGCTGCGTGGACAGACAAAAAATTCGGTCGCAGACCAAGAAAATTTCAACAAGACGCAGCCTTATTTCACAAAGCTCAAGTAAACCAAGAGCGTTTTGTCAAACCTTACACTTCGAGTGCTGGACTCTGTTGAACTGAATATATGGAACATATACAAACTTGCATTCATTCAAAAGCTTCCATGTAAAAGCAGATCTCATTTATCAAAGAGTTTCCGATTTTAAAAAATGTGTGTAAAACAAATCTAAATCTTAAAAGCCTATACCTTAATACTTCAAATGAAATACCAAGTTACAATCAATCATTCAACTCCAGAATAACCAAGTTCATATGATAAAGAATAATCAATCAGTCATTAATTTTATAAATGTTAACATCTAATTGTGCTTAAATTTCGATCATTCAATCATTAAAGTTTCGTTGGCTTTTTGAATTTGTCTTCATATTTTTAAATTTGTATAAACTTTAACATGTGTTTGTAATTTTTTTTGATGAATCTATTTGTCTGCGTTGCCGGCCGACATCATAAATAATGTTTGAAGTATTAGCAAAATTCTACAATTTGATGAATTGTCTCTCAATCAATTATTTGAATTGGCAGAGTGATAAACACAATTTTGATGATGACAACATAAGCCCATTTACCCTATACGTAAAGCTAATTTTTGTTGGTTGTTGTTGGAGACAAATAACTTATAAGTGCAAAATATATCATATACAGTTTTAAAAACTACTTCTATAAGTTCCTATTTGATTGTGAAGTAATCTACTTAAAACATTGGACAAAGCGAAATAGTAAATGTATTTATTAAAATTACTAAGAGATTTCGTTCACTAATTTCTAATATTATACATATTTTGTAAAACAATAACTTTCAACACACAAACTCAAATTCAACTTGTGTAGTAAATATAAAGCCGAAGTATTTAATTATAAAATTAAGTAAAGCTCAGACTTTCAGTATTTACGAAGCTCGTTATGCATAAAAATACAGTTGATTGAAAATACTTAACAATTATAAATAATTAATTCATGTAGTTATTAAAATTCATCAACAAACATAGTAAATATTTTTTTATACTTTACTTTCCATTAGAATCGACCAGACTTTTCAAAGACAACATTTTAACATTTTTCGAAAAGATGTTTTTCAACTAAGCAAACAAGCTTTTTAAAAACTTATGCTTGGGATAATGGTAGTGAAATTATCATTTAAGAAAATATTTGCCACGCTTGTATTAAGAACCACTGGTAAGTAATGCAAACTTGACAGTAAAAGTCGTCACTATACCATTTTTGAAATTCAAACAGTCTTATTTAATAGAATTCGCTGAACAGGTGAATAGGTATACAAAGCATAAGGATTTATGTAGGCTCTGTGTAAAAATTCTGTTTTAAATTTTAGTTATACAATGCTTATGTCAAAAAAGTACCAAAATGGAGCATCTGTCTATCAAATCAGCTGTTTGCCATAACAAATAAAATATAAAAATGTGTGTTGTGGGAGAGCATCCTGGAAATCAATTGCCAAGTTATGAAGAACTTCTAAGGCTATAAAAGTTGTTTTGGTATTTTCTAAGGAGCACCTGATAACAAAATGCAGAATCTTTGATTCTAAACAATGATTCTAATCAATGTCATTAATTTTGAGGGATTCTTCGCATACTACTTGGGTATTTAGCAATAAGTACCCTTTTATGTTTATATAGTACTGCCCTACAGTCAATCGTCCCAACCAACGTTAAAAACTCCCGTATTTGACAGTAGGTACTTGTTCATAGTTCTTAGCTGGTTCGAAAAAGAAGTTGGCATTTAAACAAACAAAAGTCTTTTGTAACTAATGCTTTTGCGTACAGATAAAAACCGTACTGATTTAAACCAACCTGACGAAACCGTCTCGTGTGAAAGAGGCCTAAACCTGTGTGCATCGTTGTGACGAACGGCTGGCTGTACAAAGCAAATTGCGTGCAACAATATTTTAAAATGTATCAGATGTATTTTAGAATCAGATCAATATCGAATTGTCCTCAGCCCTTTCAATGATTTGCAATAGAAGCTGACGTAGCAATATGTTTCTCGCCAAAATCGATTCAAAAAACGGCTCAATTTGTTTTCACTGTTCCGCATATCGATAGATTAAAAAAATCAATTCAACAATAGAATAAAATTTTGTTAACTCTTTAATTTCGAGTAAAAGTGAAATACATACGAAACTTAGCAGTTAGCGGTAAATCAAAGACAATTTTCGATGCTACAAATTGCACCACTAAGGCCTGAATCTTTAAAATCATTTGCTTTTTTAAGTTTGATCAATGCTGGCCTAAATTATACGTCTGAGCGAACACTGGCAAAAGTGGTGCTTTATTCATTGATAGTACTATTCAAAAAAAATTGACATCACTGTTTTTTCTTTACCACGATACCAAAAGTGTGTTGTGTTTGTGTTTTTCACCAAATGGCAAAAAACAGAGGAATAAGGAGATGAAATGAATTTGAAACATTAATAATTGCATCTCGCTCTTACACAACCAACATTAGAATAGAATTGTGGGTGATCGTAAATTAGCTGAAATAAGAAACAAGCCTACTTCGCAAGTCTGAGCGGCAGGTGCTCAGGAAATTCCGTAAATCTGTATCGTAATATTAAGACAAAATTTGTGCAAACCAAATATGTGTCAAACATTATTTTAAAATACAAATAATAGGTATGCACACGTGTAAACTAATTATAGCTTATCTTTCATTTGCTTTCTTACTTTGTTCCATGCCTGACAAAAAACCTAGACTATTTTTTTTAATTCATACCAATATTGAGTTGCGCTCCGTTTCTTTGATTATTTGTAAAATAAACCAACGTAACAATTTGTTTCCCTTGTTGCAGTGAAAAACAGCCAATTCAAAATAAATTCTACTATTTAGTTTTACAGCTAGATTCTAAAAATCGATCCAACTTTACCGCATTCTAATTGATTTTACAAAATTCCCCAAATATTCTATTTAATAAAATAAACAAATTTTTGCATAGTTTTTCGATTTTATTTTGAATTTCTACTAAGACCTGGGAAGGAATGGGCTTAGATGATAAGTCACATCACTTTTTGATAGTCAAGTTGATCACCAAGTTATCAAATTGGCTGTCTTGTGATAACATTCCTGCTTTTCTTGTTTTTTTTTTTTTTTCAAACGCCGCGCCGTAGCCTTTGTCTGCCACAAGAATGTTTTTTTTTTAAATGGAAAAAAGCTAACTGAAACAATATTCCAGTAGTTTGTGTAAACTTCATATGTGTTGGAAAATCAGTATCGCATTTTTGTTTTGACAGCTTTGTAGATATTAATTTGACTATCACCTTACAAAGATAATATTAGTACCATTTATTAACAATCAGCTTACCCGATTCAACCCCAGGTTTTTTAAAATGTTTTGCTCTTTGAAATTTGGACAATGCTAGCCTTAATTTTAATTTTACGTAGGAGTAAATACTAACAAATCTCTCGTCTAAAGTACTAATTTTGTAATTCCAAAAAGTAGACATCACTGTTGTGTACCACGACCCCAACAAAAAGAAAAAGAATAAGCTTAAGTTTGTATATGTCAAATACACCTAACCCAAGAAAGACGAAGATAAAATGAACTCAAAATTAGAATAGCTGCATCTCGCTCCTACACAAGCCGAATGAATACCAATTTCTTACTTTTGCAATCAAAAGTTCTTGTGTCAGTTCAGTGATGGGAGAAATGAAAAGAACAAGTACAGGTACCTACTTTTTAAGTCTTTAAGTTAGGTTCTATAAATCGATTGAAATCTAAAAACAAATAAATTGTTTTTAGTGTTCCGTCTTTCGATTGGTTTTAAGAAACTTATCCCAAAAATTCAACTGGTGCACTACTGTTCAAATTTTTCAATTTCGATTTGATTTTGAGTGAAATTGCTCGAATTCTAAAAATTAGTACTATGTATCTATTTGACTACTTTCGAATCAACGAGAAACGAATGTTTCTAGTAGCGCCAAATATATTCTTATGAACTTTCGAATAAACAAGGAACTACGTAACTTGAAAGTAAAATTCAAAACAAGGCAAAATCGAAAATAATAATAACATTAAATGTGTTTGCAAGTGAAGTTTTTTTTATCAAAGTGTAAGTAAAATGTTGAATATGAGTTCCATCTACCACCCAATGCATCGTGAATTCGTAATTTTTTCCAAAAATAGGGTTTGGAATTTCGTTCCTCTTCCTCATTCATTTCAAAATTTATCATCAGCGGGCACATGCCTCTTTCGATCGATGTCAAAACGTCGGTTAGTATTTGTGACATGGTTTGCTGTGCAATTCCAGCGTTCCTGTAACCACCTATTTGGTTTTGGTAACCTCTTGTAGCCAAAGAATTCAATTCTGCTGATAACTTAATTATAATCGAAACAGCATTTTGTCTTCTGCGAGATGTTATGGTGTTAAGTGAGAACATAAATCCGTCTTTAGAAAGATGATAGCTCTTAATAAAACTAAAACAAAAAAATGCGTTAAAATATTATATGGCTATAGGAAATTTTTTCCAAAAGAAACACGTACAATTCAGAAAAATGCATAAAATCTTTATTTGAATTGATAGTACGATCAAGAGATTATTTCATGCAAAGAGAAGGTTATTTCATGCAAATGTCGACCTTGGTGGCTCCTCAAATGGTCCATCCGCTTAATCCAATTTGGCATTTCAGCCGATATTTCACGAATAAATGTGGTCCTCCAATTCTTAATTGAAGCGGGCTTGTCTGCTTAGACAAGAGTTTTAACATAGCCCCACAAAAAATAGTCTAAAGTCGTTAAATCGCACGATCTAGATGGCCAATTGACCTTTCCCGGACGTGAAATAAGTCAATTGTTGCTCGTGCTGTGTGTCATGTGGCAATGTTTTGTTGAAACCACATGTAATGCAAGTACAGCTCTTGCATTTTGTGCAAACAAAAATGGATATCATCGTACAGTAGCGCTCACCATTCACAGTTAAGTTACGATTCGCATCATCTTTGAAAAGGTACGGTCCATTGATTCCATCAGCCCGTAATTCGCACCAAACTGTGAATTTTTGTGAATAATGCACCCCTAATGTAGTGCTTCTGGCTGATATTCACTTAAAATCGACAATTCTTCTTTTTTATTTCTTATTTAATAATGAGCTTAGTCGCTGAACGCATTTTGTCGATAAAAAAAGTGGATCTTCGCCCAACTTTCCAAGAGCCTTTTCACCAAAAATTTTACGTTGCAGTAAGTCGTTCGGCTTTAATTTTTGCACCGCATGTATTTTGAACGGCATCACATCTAAATCCTTTTGCAAAATTTTCCACTTTGTTGAGTAACAGAGGCCCAATTGCTGTGAACGGCGACGAATTGATAACTAATGGTCATCATTAGCACTGGCCGATTCAACAGTTCTTCTTCAGTTCGCACTCTACTTAAGCGTGTTGGTGGTTTAATTTCCAACAATAGAATAGCTGCTTTAGTGGGTCGATTAAACTGACCATAAAAAGGAAGAAGCGCGCAATGAACTTTTTTTAACAGAGCACGCATTTTGATAATAAAATTCAATAATTTACAAGCGTTCGTTTGTAAGACGATTCATGGTTAAATTATAGATCAAACTGAAGATGTTTGACAGTGAAACAAAACACGGGACGTGCGTCGGCTGTTTAAACCGAGGGTGCCAAAAAGATAATAGCTTAAAAATCACCCTTTATATGTACAAACCTTTTTTTAAAGTTGGTATAACCGGCATCCAATTCAACTTTCATACGTAGTACGATTTGAAAGTAGAATCGGATATGAGTTTCGAATAGAATCAAAAGTATAATCGAATAACATAGTAGGGCCCCTGATTCTTTAAAATTAGTTGCTTTATGAAGTTTGTAGTATAAATTTTACTTTTGCGTGAGAGGGAATACTGGCAAAACTAAAGTCTTAAGTATAAATTGTATCATTTAAAAATGTAGACATCATTGTTTGCGTACTACCCATCAAAAAAAGATGCTTGTATTTTTTCTCCAAATATCAAAAAAAAATTCCAAAAGACATAGGAATGAAAAGATTAAATGAATAGGATTTACATAATATTAATTGCATCTCGCTTTAACAAAACTTTGGAGTGCAATTTTAGGCGTATGTAAAGGAGCTAGGAGAAAAAACAAGCAAATTAAATCGTCGTCGATCTATGAAAACTCCCTAAGTCAATTTTCCTCAAAAATGAAATAAATACACTAAGTTCATGCAAGTGACAAAATTTGTATTTTTTCAAAACTCCCTAAGCTTAACGATGCACCATTTTTAAATTATTAAGAATTAAAACTCTAAAAATCTATTAATTTGCCTGTTGACTTTTAATGCAAATATCTCGAAACACAAAAAATAAACTTAGGAATTTTAATATAACGACGACGGATTACATTCTTTGCTTGTCTGAGCGCCTGGTGCATCACAGGAAATTTTAGAAATTTGCATCGAAATATAAAGACGCTCGATGTAAAAACCATATCTGTGTGCAACATTGTTTGAAACTCCACATTATACATGTGTGAACTGGTCACGGTTAATCTGTCTTGATTTCTTACTTTATTTCAATCTTGAGATTCCTGATTTTTTTGTATGTAGTTGGTTCTGCTAAGTGCCAGTGAGATTGTTCCTCTTCAATAATATCCAAGAGAAATTGACTAAAACCTTTTTATTTTGGCAAAGTAGTTGGCGGTAAATTCAAAATGAAGCCCAAAATCAATCAAGAAAGAGTGGATTTGTTTTCATTGTTCCGCAATTGGCCAAATCCTTTAAAATCAAGCAAAAGTCAAATTTTAAACTTTTTGTTTAATTTTGATTGTATTTCAAATGAAAGTGAATACCAAACTTAGTTGTTAGTAGTCGGTCGGTACATCAAGGACAATTGTCAATGACTCGAATTGCTTTACTACGTCCTGGTCATTTAAAATTGTTTGCTTTTTGAAATTTGACCAATGCTAGTATAAATTTTACTTTCTCGTAGGAGGTAATGCTGAAAAAATAGCTTCTAAAGTATTAATTGTATTATCCCAAAAAGTAGACATCACTGTTTGCATAACACCCAACACTAATACCTAAACAAAAAGATTATGCTTGGAAGTGTCAAAGACACCTAACCCTAAGGAAGAAGGAAATAGGATGAATTCGAAATATTAATAATTGCATCTCGCTCTTACGCAACTTGGGGGTATAATTGTGGGTGAGCGTAAATGTGATGGGAAAAGAATCACCTGACTAGATACCTAACCTACTTCAGCAGTCTGAGCGCCTGGTGCATCAGAGACAATTTTATAAATTCTAAGTTGGAAGAAATTCAATAATTCGCTCACACTTTATACTGATCATAGTTAATATCTCTTTCTTTGTCTATTTTTATTCCGCTTCTTTTAATGCTGAGCGAGACAAAAACAAAAACTGTAAATTTTATTTTTGCAAATCAAATTTTGGTGAGTTTATCAAAAGTTTGCAATGTAAACGATCGCTTTATAAACTATTGAAACTTTCAAAATGTTAAGACGTGATGTTTTGTTCGACGATTGTGAAGACGCGGTAGTTATAATATATTGTGACAAAAAAAGTTATTTGTTGATAAGATTTTATGTGAAATAGGCCCCCAGTCACTTATCTTCACTTCTAGTAAAATTGAGTTAAAGTGGTCGAAATAATCGTGTGCTTAAAAACCATATAAAAGTTGTTAGCCATTGTTGTTTGGTGAGTAAATTTTTTTTAAATGTATGCTTTTCAAGAAGAAATAAAACTCATATAATTTAATTTTATTTAAAATAATTAATCAGTATTACAAAGATATGGGTTTTCCATAAGGAAAAAATCAAGTGACAGCTGTCGAAAATCCGAACTCCAAAAAAAGTCATGCCGGATTGCAACCCACACGTCTAAAAGAACACCCAATACATAAACTGATATGTTTCTTCTTTTTCAAAATGATGTTTTCTGCAATATAAACTAATTTTATTAATAATTACGGCATCGTTTCTAATTGATTTTTTTTTTTTTTTTTTTGTTTCAGGTGCCTTGGTGTAGAAAGCAGTGAACAGACACAATGAGGATGCAATCAACAATGTATCTAAGCCGTATCGGCAATTTTTAATTAAAGTGAGTACTCTTAATTAAATTTTGTTATGAAAATTATTTTTTTTTATGAAAAATTAAAAACAAAATAACTACAATTTTTAAATAATTGACTTATTGATCGATGATATTCACATTCATACATTTTTAAAACCTTTATAACAAATGCTTACTTCTAAATAGTTTTAGACCTTTCTTCATTTGTTTGGAATGATCTTAAATGTTTCTATTATTTCCCATTGATATGTAAATTGATCCTGATTAACTTTAAGCTCTTAACTGGAAAAATGATGAAATGAAAATGGTTTGTTTCAAAGCTAACTTACTAACTCGATGGCTTATATGGTCTTTCATAAAAGCTGTCAATTCATTTTTATCGAAAGCAATTTTAAAATAAGAAATTCGAAAAGTTAATGTTTGAGAGTAACTCCGAACAGTCTATCTTCAAGATCGATTAAAGATATTTGAAAAGCGTAATTAACTAATGCGATGCATAAAACATATATGTAAATAAAAGGACTATTTCTAAGTACCCTCGTTTAAGTTTTTTTTTTCAAAATTTCGAGTTAAGGCATTGTATGTAAATGTTCACGATACTAAGTATTCTTAATGTTTGGTTCAAAACCAAATTATCATTTAAGTCTCATTGTATTAAATAAAACTTAACAAATACCAAAAAGATCCGTACTTAATTACTTAAGGTGGCGCTACAGACTGGGGTGCACCTGGGCCTCAATCAACATGCGTCTCCAGCCAGCTCGGTCCCTAGCTAGTTGTCTGCAGTTTCGCAAGCCAAGTTGGTTGAGGTCTTGCACCACCTAATTCTGCTAACTATAGGTCAGTGTCGCTGTACAGCCCGTACATTTCGTCGTTATATCTTCTCCTCCATTCTCCATCCATGCGTACGGGACCAAAAATCACCCAAAGAATTTTTATCTCGAAGCATCCTAAGAAAATCTGATCTTTTCTTGACAGGCTCCAGGCCTCAGCGCCATAAATTTGAACGGATGATGAGTGTCTTATAGATGTTAATTTTAGATATACTTGGTCTTGCCCTCATTTACCACTAAACCTATCTTCCTCGCTTCCATCGCAATGCTCAAAAACGCTCCACTGACATCACGCTTCGATCTTCCAATTATGTCAATATCATCTGCGTATTCGAGTTATTGGACAAACCTGTGGAAGATTGTGTCTCTAAGGTTGACGGTTGTGTTTTGCACAATTCTTTCCAGAACGATGTTGAAGAAGTCGCATGACAGTGCATCGTCTTGTCTCAAACCTTTTTTGACATCAAATGCATCGGTGAGATCTTTTCCGACCTTGATAGAGCAGCGTGTATTCTCCATCGTCATTCTGCACAAACGGATAAGTTTGATGCCAAAACTAGACATGCCTCTGTAGAGCTCTTCCCTATGGATGCTGTCTTAAGCGGCTTTAAAATCGATAAAGAGTTGGTGGGTATCGATTTGAAGCTCATGGGTTTTTTCCAAGATCTGCCGTAGTGTGAATGCTTGGTCGATAGTGGACTTTCCTGGTCTGAAGCCGCACTGATAAGGACCTATCAGGCGTTCACATAATACGGCAGAAAGGATCTTATGTGGGTGTTTAGGAGCCTAATGCCTCTTTAGTTGGCGCAATTTAGAGGGTCTCCTTTTTAATGTATTGGGCAAACTATGCTGATATTCCACTCATCGGGATTGCTTTCTTCCGACCATATTTTCCAGATGAGTTGGTGCATGCTCCCTAACAAGTCACCGCCTGCTGCTTTGAATAGTTCGGCAGCGATGCTGTCAGCTCCAGCAGCTTTGTTTGACTTCAGTTTAGATAAAGCTAGCTTCACATCGTCAAGGTCGGGTAGGCGAAACCTATCATTTCAGAGATGGCATCTCTGATGGCTGCAAGGCAATGTTGCCACTGGTTTTCAATGCTTAATGCAGGCAGCATAGGCCTCCTTAAGAGGTTATTAGAGACTCGATCGGAAAAGGACATGGCAGTCTCTTGCGATTGTAGCCGTCTAACGTCGAAACATCTCACAGTACTTCCTTGTTTTGGCTTGGATCGCGATTTCTGTAGCCGTACCTTGGCTGCAACGAGGTAGTGGTCCGAGTCCATGTTTGCTCCTCGGAATGTTCGGATATCCTGTATACTGGATAAGTGTCGTTCGTCGATCGCAATGTGGTCAATCTGGTTGACAGTTGATTGATCAGAAGATTTCCGTATCCCTTGTGGATATTGAGATGTGCGGAGCGTACTAGCTACTAGAACGTCTCGCCCGCATCGAAATAGATCAGCCTGAATCCGTTGTCGGAGGTGATGTCGTGCAGCCTGTATCTCCCGATTATGCCACCAAAGATGTCTTGTCTTCGTAGCTTGGCGTTGAAATCTCCTAAGATAAT
This sequence comes from Eupeodes corollae, assembly GCF_945859685.1. Lineage (NCBI taxonomy): Eukaryota > Metazoa > Arthropoda > Insecta > Diptera > Syrphidae > Eupeodes > Eupeodes corollae. The sequence goes on along the minus strand of NC_079147.1, from coordinate 216,432,708 downwards.
TTTAATGTCATAGCCAGGGCACTGCTCATATGTCTTGTCCAAGAGCTCGAAGAATATGTTTTTGGTGTCTTCATCTTTCTCCTCTGTTGGGGCATGCGCGCATATTAGGCTTATGTTGGCGAATTAAGCCTTGATGCGGATTGTCGTGATGCGCTCGCTCACACTGTTGAAACTCAGGACTTTTTCTTTTTTGCATGAGTCTAGTTCCAACACCCAAATAGACGCTGTCTTTGTTCTCGGTAGCAGTCGGCGTAGAATATATCGCAGTCCTTTAGTTTGCGTTTGGCCGGTCCATCCCATCGCACTTCTTGGATGACGGTAATATCTGCATGTAGCGGTTTAGGTCTGTTGAGGGACCTAACATTCCACGCACAGATTCGAAGGTCGTTGTCTTTATTTCGTTTGCGTGGGTTGTCAACAGTAAATCCGTCCGTATCCAAGGGTTGTTGGTGCTTCGCAACTAAGGTATTTTTTACATGGCCAGGAAGTCACCCCGACGTCACAATCCCCAAACTATAGGGCAAGATCCTTAGTATAACTACAAGGACGGGGAGCCGGATAAACAGCTGCTTTCAGACCTGGGCTCCGAATATGTCACAAAGTAGTTCAACCTTACTGCAACTGTAGACGCCACCCTTGATTCCATCTCGGGAATTCCTCCGCTGGCGTCTGGATAAGGAGAGGTGTCTTAGTGGAAACATCTCTCGATCCATCCCTGCAATTTCTCGCACACAGGAATAGTCGAGAGTTGTAAGTCGCTAGGCCATGGTTCTCTACGGGCTGTTGCGCCACCTTATTTGTTTATTTAAAGATCAAAATAAGAGGTTTTCAATAAATCCTACCTCTATACAATTTTTTCTATTTGATCATTAAAAAATGTCTGACTATAGGTTTCTCAAAATGAAATCATTGGTTTGCAGTATGGTTTTTTCTAAATGCATTACACGTTCCATTTTAAGCAGAAACCCAATTTCTTTTTTCGATAAAAATGTAACATTACATCAAACTGCTTTTAATAATACATAGTTAAATGACATTTACCTCTCATACATGAAGACAAAATGTGTGATTTCCAAACAAACATCTTCCTTGCAAGCTTTTCCCAATGTCATTTTTTTTTTTATAAAGTTTCGTCTTCTCCTACCTAAAAAAACATCTTTTAAACGACATACGAGTAAAGAAAAGTATAGATTCCATCGGTATTCACTCAAACTCACAAACAAAACTCCAAAATGTCCTCGTTTTCGAAGATCCGATATGAAGAAAAGAAAAACTTTCATCATATCGTTTGGCATTTATGGTTTTTGTTTGTGCAATCACAACACGGTTGCACAGTGGAAAATTTCATAAAAGTAAAACAATTTAAACTTTTTGAAAACATTGAAATTTAATATGAAGTTTTTCACAATATTTTTCTTTTGAATGAAACTTTTTGAAAAACACAACTATTGAGCTTTGTAAATAAAAGATACCAAAATCTTTTATAGAATGATGAAATAAAGTATAATCTTATTTACTAAAATGAAAAAGATTCACGTGTTGTCAAAAATTGTGATCCTTTTTATTACAATTCTAAGAAATGCATTGAGTATTGAAACACAAATATTTGATTTCATGCCAACTTTCTAATCATCAACTTCCACTGTAAGTCGTAGTTTAGAATGACATTCCATCACAATGTATCGCACGCAGGCTAGTAAATTTTTATGAAGCAATATTCCCCCAAAGCAAATGCTATACAATATATTCCAATACATTCATGTACTATATTAAAGCGAAGCCCCCCCCCATTCACCAATTCAATGAGCATAATAAAGCTCGCGGCGCGGCGCGGCGGCCCGGGTCTGCAGCACCACCAAACTTTTTAACAAACAACCAACTACCACTCTACCATCAACGAAGGACGACGAACGAGCGTACCAACCGCCCCATCGCTATCATCCGTCGACATGACAAATAAAATAAAATTTTATTCATTTTCATTTTTCGCTCAAAACATTTCATTAGCCAGCGATTGTGCCTGGAATTTTTGATTTTTTGCCTTCATCATCGACTTCCTCCCGTCCGTCCCGTCGTTCGTCCCAAAACACCCCCAAGACTCGAACAAAAATAAGAAAAACTCCTGCAGATAAGGTGGGTTAGTTGTTGTTTTTCCTTCTTATTTTTGGCGCTTGGAAATCTCTTGCACTTAACTTGTTTCATAAATAAAGCCAGATGGATGGTGTAGATGTGGATGGATTCTTGAGGCAACAACGGCGAATTCGGCTTTTGAATATACGATTCTATACAATACGATACGATGGTTGTGTGATGTGATGAGATCTCAAAAATAAAAGTCCTTGGCGATATGCCTTCAAATTTCATGATGGAATGAAACATCAATACCTAACCTATACATATTGTGCCTCTGAGGAATTTCTTTTTATTGGGTTGTGTTGTTGTTGTAAAAAAAACAGTATGTTGAACAAGTTTTGTTTTCGATGCATACATCTCTAAAATTCACTCTAAATTTTTTGAAAGTGATGTCCTTTTTTAAGGTCTTAGGGTAAATTTGTTGTTTGATTTTGAAAAATAAACGATTAAAATCTTTGTATGTTACATTTACATTTTGAGATTTCAAACGCATTTGATAAAGTCTGGCATCTTGCTCTTTTATTGAAAATGCGTGCTTTTGGTAATGACGAATCTCTTCTTCGTTGGATAAGAAAATTTCTTTCGAACCGCTCAATTCAAATTGTTTTGAACGGATTCAAATCTGAAACCCATGAAATAAAATGGAGCCACAGGGCTCCGTTTTGTCTACGACCCTATTCCACTTTTTTATAAATGATCTCCTGCCTACTACTTTTAATGCAATACATTGTTTCGCTGACAATAGCAACACCCTACTCTTCGCACGTGGAACTGAAACGACAAAATATGAGAAGCTCATTAAATTCCGACCTACACAAAATTGTACAATGGGGAATCTAGACGTTTTTGGAATGTGCATCAGCAACCACCTTTTGTGGAGCGTTCACATACGCGATGTCGCCAAAAATGCCGCAAAATGTCTAGGCTTTTTGAGACGTTGCAAGAAATGTTTCTCTCCCTCTGATTTGGCTACAATTTACAAAACGTATATACATACGTCCGAAACTTGAATATAACTCTCATCTCTGAGCTGTTGTTCCAAATTATTGAAGCCTCTTGGACAGTATTCAAAGAACATTTAAATTGATTGGTGACATGAACATCATCAACGTGATTACGTCAACGAACATCGACGCAAGGTTTCTTCTCTCACCATTTTTTCCGTTATTTTAACGGGCTATGGTTAAGTAAAAAAGCCTCCCCTTAAACAATTTAACTGTTATACCCGCACTTCTAGGAATGTCCATCAGTTTACCCTTAAGCCCAACTTCGACCGTACTATGAAGTACAGAGATTCATTTGTTAGCCGTACTACGCGAATGTAGAATGCCTTGCCACGCTCTATCTTTCCCTATCATTTGCAAAATTCAGGAATTAAAAATCAATGTACACCGATACCTAATAATGCTTATATTGTGTCTTTGGCATATTAAAGGCATAGAAACTGTTTTTAGTGTCCGTTACTTATAAAAAAGATAGTAAAAGAGACTTTGAGGGTCGGGAGCAGCATTCAAAATAGATGATCAGTATTTATCAAAGTGTGCAAATGGATAAAACAAGAAACGTACTAACTTACTTAATGATGTAATAATTCACAACTTTAAAATTTTAAATATAAAAGTCAAAGTTTTTGACTGTAAATTAGAACTTAATTTTCTTAAGAAAGGAATGCATTTTTGGATTTGTCAAACTTGCGTCAATACTTTTTGACCACTTTTATTATAAACGACCTATTTATACGATTTTTGTGGTACAATAACGTTAAACTCTAAAGTCTAATTACTGATGTCAATATTAACTAGTTGTATTTCCCCGCGATACGATATCATTTTGAAAAAAAACCCAAATATCTTAACTTATACATATGTATAAATATGAAGCTAGATACCTTTCAGTTGTGAGCCCGAGTGTTGTTCTTTCATATTTTTGGTAGCTAAATAGTATCAGCCTTCACTGTTTTTATTCTCGGAATATGATAAAATTTTATGTTATAGCTCCATTCCTACGAACGACTATACTTTACAACACACAAAGACCCCCAACCCCCTCTCCCATCCGACCCCAACTCACCCCAACAAATCTTTATATCTCGACAACACAATGCCTTGCATCAATATTCCTCAGCATTCGCAAAAAACATATCTCCAAGTGGAAAATCAGCTTCGTTCTTTAACTTTTCTTCTTTTCTTTTTTGTTGTCAAAGGAAAACCAAAAAAAGAAACACAAAATCCAATCGTTTTCCCCATCACAAATCCATCTGGTTTTTACGTTTCTATATCTTTTGGATGGATTAATGAAATTGATCTCTGTCCCCAGACCCCATTTCCAATCGAATGCCAGAGTAACATATTCAGGGTGTGATGATATTAGATTTGATGAAATGGCTAACAGGCGCATTTATACGCAAAGGACCTGTTCTGCTGTTTTGTTTCGTCCTTGATGGTAAATTCCCCCCAAAATTCATAGAAAATATGGATTGAAATAAAAAAGAACAAAATCCTGCCTATAGGTATAGTCGTCATGGTCTAAAATAAAATAATCATTTTAACCTTATGCATATATAGAATAGACCAACCGAACGAACGACCGACCGACCGACCTACACTTCAGAAACACGCTCAATTGTTCTACACAATATTCCCCCGTCCCCTTTCAACACCACTAATATTTGTATATGTATTTGCTTAACGATCTGCAAAAAGGGATATGATAGCATGCGATTTTATTTGCATTTTACTGAAAGGATTTGTTTGTTGTGTACCATCCACCTCCACATATACTCACATATCTAGTAATAGAGAGACCCTTTATAGATTTCAACAAGGGTCTTGGGGGGTCGAAACATTATATGGATGTATGTAAATAGAGAGAGGATACGCACAAAGGACTTTTTGCAATTGCCAAGTTCATGAAAATGAAGATGAAATAAAAGAAATGAAAATTGTATCTTAAACATGTGTTAGAGTTTCAAAAGCAGCACGAAACAGAAGCATCCAGAGAAGCAGCAAGTGGTGGATTCAAATTGACCATGATTGCAATTTAGAGGGTTGTTATATAGCAAAAACAACAACCTACAATATCGATGAAAATAATAAAAAAAAAAACACACAAAACACAAATAAAAAGGGGTTACGAATCAGCTCATGCGAGATCCAATGCTCTTTATTTTTTTTGGAATATAGAATCTCCCCCCAACACCTCCGTTTACACTGGGAACCAAAAAATGGAACAAAATCAAGGGTAGTGTAAAAAAGTATTACAATGATGGAGAACACCTTTTAAGTGCGTGCCGAAGGACCATTTTTTCGATTTTCCAGTACTTTGAATTTATTGGTAGATTTTTGTGTGTGTTTTTCTTTTGCATGCCCATTATCGTCCTAAGCGACACCCACCTGATGTGATCAAAAAACACGTCGCCACTCCTATGCATTGTCGTCATTGAAGAATATAGGTATTTTTTCTTTTATTGTTTGGATCATTAAATTTAATCGAAGATTGAATTGGAAAGGATTCAAAAATCTAAAATGAGCCTTGATACGATTGGAGGTGGGGTGAATGACGATGGGGGCTATGAGAATCGGAATGAGTACATTTGGTATTTGGTTACCTATTATCAAATTGAAAACAAATACGTTAGAAGGGGATATTAACACATACATGTGTTTTTCTTTTTTTAATTTCAAAATCACAAAGTGTGAAATTATTTTCTTTAGTTTTATGGAACGAAATTGGATTGTTAAAAAATAAGGCCTTATTTTTACCATAAATCTGTAAAGCAAATTCGCCAGTTTTCAATCTTACGATTATCATTTTAATTTTTTTTTTTCCATTTTCCTTCAAACTATTTTTACTGATTTTGTTGTTAGGAATTTAAAGGAAATATATCTTCATATTTTAGAACATAAGACCCGATTTTAATTAATTCCATGATTTTTGTTTTAAATATTTAAAACCCAAACAAATGTTAAAGTTTAGTTTTCTCCATATTTCTTCATGCTCTTTGTAAGAGTTTGTAATCTTCTGATTTCCGAATTATATCGTAAATAAGGGTAAGTTTGGTAAAAAAAAGTCAACGTCTACCCAGTAGCTTTGTCCACAGAACTGTTGAACATTTGTTAAGGGGGTCATCCCATGTGACAGCCTGTATTTTAAGAAAAATTTAGGATTTTTTTACCAACAGTAAATAGATACAACTTTAAGATTAAGATTATTAATCATTTATTAACATAGTTCGACAGTATAAATATAAAATTTTAATTAAAAATATTGTAAAGAACATGAGTAACACTGGTGTGAACAACTCCACCTCGAAAAAATGGGCTCGCACTTTAGACTTGTATAACGACATCACTCGCCGCTCAGAACGTGAGATTCGCTTTTCCATCACGTTTCTCAACATAAGTATGGGCTTCGCGGCCTATAAGGCAACCCATAACCAACATAACTTTCAAATTACCTTCAAAACCTTCATTAAAGACGATAACTGATAAGTAGCTAGCAATTTGAACTATCTGTGTGCCGATGTATGTATGTAAGATACTTTACCCCATATTTTTCCATGGACCTGCTGTATCTTAAGAGTTTGTACAGTTAAATCAGTAGTTGTATTTAGAACAACACATCATAAGTCTCCAAGAAGCACAGAAAGATCACGCTGGTAATCGTGGCGAAACTATCTAGTTTCTTTTTAAAATTGGAACAGTCAACAAATTTGAATGTTTTCATTTAATTATTATCAAAGACAAATTCATTCAAGTGGCTGTTCTGGGTCGCTTCGCTGTAGCGCATTTTGTCACTCTAGATCTTGTTGACGGGATCAGTCAGTAATTCAGAGACAACTTGAAAGGGGTCTTAAATGCTTCAATTGGTGATATATCATCGATCTTTTACGAGTTCCCACAAAAAAAAGAATTAGTAAAATCGTAGTTAAAAAGCAACAAATTGATACCTCCAAAAAGGCTGATAACAAGATGTGAGGATTTGGTGCCAAAAAAATCATCCCGCATGAAAGAAATCCATGTTTTAAACTTCAGCACACAAAAATATCGGGTAACATGGCTCGAAACGTTATTCTTAGTCGATTTGTATAGGGTTTAGAATGTTGTACTACGATGGAGACCAAAAGTTTTGTCGACTATAGCCTACAAGTTGCACAAACATTTACACCAAAAAGCTATAGGGGCTCCATTTCAACCAAAATGCACTGTTTCGGCTTAATATCATCCACTTTAAAAATAAGTTTTCAATATTCCCCAAAATTGTTCCAAACTTAAAGCGACTTATATTTTCCCTGCATGCATGAATACTGAATTTCTTCCAGGAAAAACCATTTTGTTTCTAAACCGGTAAGCATGTAATGATGATACACTATCCACTCTAAACATAGACTTTTTAGATTCGATTTCTGTAGATAGGCATCACAATAAATTCTCCATTATTACATTTGATGTGCTCCTTCCCCCAAAAAGTGCTATCGGAATTCGCTCTTGAGACTTCGAGATTTTTCTTCGACCTCAAAAAAAGAGAGAACAAATAAAGTTTAGAAAACTTTATCTTGTTTATAATAAACAAATATTGAGGCACAAACAATATATTTTTAAATCTCAAACAATCTTCTCCTAAAGCATCTTAAAATGTATCTTAATATCGGTCAAACATTTTTAAACACTAACATTGTATTTCTTCATGGCAATCCATACCCTCGTAGGTCATAAATTAAGATCAACAACAAAACGAATTTGACTACCATCATTATCACATATGATACCATGTCTTTGATACATTGTCGAGACCAGCTAAGTTACTCCGCCGCTCAATGCCACCGAGGCAACCCTAACCTCACCATCACCATCATCATCATAATTGTCATTATCACCCATAAGATTGACTGTGTTGTGTTGCCGAAATCTAAGCCCAACACAGCAGCAGCCAACAACTTATAGAGCATCCACCTTCAATACCTTTTGTTTGGTGTTTGACTCTATCTAAATAATGTGGCATTCCGCATTGCGACGCTACGCGACGGGATAAATAAATTCGATGAATTATGAGTTTTGCATCACAAAAGACATCGACATGGACTGGACATGCTCTCAATCTCGGGCGAGAAGTGTCACAGAGAAGTGTTGTTGTATACCCTTCCTCCCTTGTCCTGATAAAGCTCAGACTCCAGTACCTCATTCATTCCCTCAAAATCTTTATAAACATTCAAAAGAATTTTTTTTATATTTTTTCTTTAATTTACAACCGTCATTATAAAGTTGGCCGGTTTATTGCTGTGCCCCAGAATAAATTACCCGTCAATAAAGTTGTTACTTTATAATGACATTGTGCCGCACAGGTCTTGGTTGTTAGTTTGGTTGGTGGTTCGTTGGTTCATTCGTTTGGAAGGAAGTTTGTCCGTCTGTCGAATTTGTTCGTTTTCTCTCAGCAAAAATAAAATACAAAACCGAACAACATTTTTGCCCAGAGAGAGAGAAACTTTTAAGATTCATTTCGTTTTCGAGGACGAGTGTATACATTCGATTCGAATGGAGCCTTACTGGTCCTCGATGTTATTTTCTCCAAGTTGAATACCAGCAACAGCAGCAGCAGCAATAATAATAATCGAAAAGTTGCAACGAAACGTAGATATAGAAAAAAATAACGAAATAATATTTCCATCAAAGTAACGAGGCTGCAATGCCGTTGCAAGCTGGAGAATTGGTATAAACCTTTCTCAAATTGAGTTCTTCAAACCCTCTTTACCCTCCCTTCTATACCTCCTTATGTCTATCAAAGCGATTTGGGGTTCATGTCGATTTGGTTTATCAGTGAAATTTTGTAGCTGTGGACGGATGTGGTAAATCATGAAATGAAGGCTCATCTGAAATGGAGGATATATCGTTGGTGGTATCTTGGGTTCTCGGAGAAGTGTCAAATAAAATATATGAAAATATTATTGTCAATTGTTGTTTTTTTTTCCTTCTTGGGAATCTTATTGAAGCAAGGTGCAAAAGTTGGCAGAATATTCAAACCCAACTCCTGGTTTCAATGTACCTTCTTCTAAATCTTCATTTGAACAACAAATCGAAGGAGATGTCTTTATACTGCATCACGTCATCAATCGTTGTATTTTCCTCCACATATTTTATTGTTTGTGTTCACATGGGTAAATTTCAATGCTTTTGTACTATAGAACACGACGCGGCTTGGATGATGAGTATTTAATATAGCCTCTTCCGCAATTCCTTAAAAAACTTGAAGTTAGTAGTAGGGAACAAAAGCCAACATTTATAGGAATCCATAACTAGGAACTTTTTCTTCAAACTTGTTACTGTAGTATTTCAGGACATTGTCCCCCTTTGTCTTTGTTGATCAATTTTAAACTATCGTGTCGCTAATTATTCAAATCCCCCCCCCCCCCGCTCTTGACGGCTAAATACATATTCCTGTTTATACTTTGGTAGCATATCCATTGAAATCTTAAACGATTTAGCGACAATTCTCAGAAAGAATTAAACTTCGCTGTGATTAAATTCATACATATTTTTGTCATCTAGCATGATAACCAAAGTCCAAGTCTTGGCCAAGCTTAATAGTAAACCGAATACCAGCCTTGCAGTCAGTCCACTAGAAACTCTAAACTAATCAATAACCTAGCTCCGTCGTGAATAGAAGGCTCTTGAAAAGCAACTAAAGGAACCATCAAACCATCAAATAATTATTCGTTAAAGCTGTTTTTGGGTGTTATTTGACTATTTTTACTAACAGAGGAAATCTATAACCCTGTTTGTCACCACAATATCTCCGCTTCAAATTCAACTACCGTGCTGCTTCGCTAATAATGGTTTTCTTCTTAACGTTGGTTGGCACAATTGAAACCTCACTTTGGGAGCTTTTCTTCTCTTTCAATAACTTTTGAGAATTATTAAATTAAATTTTATCGGTTAAATTATACTAACTTCGTAAAAAATCAGAACAGATGAGTCATAGCAGCCTTGAGTACCTACGATTCCGTGTTTGATGAAGATCCCAACATTATTTTTTCTGTTGGAGGATCAACAAAAAATCTGATTCAGACTCATCAAAAAACTTCAACGAATTAAAACCTTTAGATGAATCATTTTTTTTTTCAACGTGGACTTGAGGCATTATATTGGTTTTTTGCATCAGCGTCATCACGAACACGCAACACCAATTCCACAATTGGGTAAGTTGCATATGAAGACATCAACCAGACACCAAAAGAGGTCACAAATCAAAATGTCCACCAGCAGCATGTCACACACAATCTCCTCAAAATATATTTATGTGGCCTGCGGATATATTATAACATACAGCCCGTCGTCGTTGATCTTCCCGTCTTGCCTTGCATTTAGTCTATAGCAGATATACCTAACCGTCTCCTCGTCTGTCGTCTTAATTAACTTGAAAATTAGTTTATGGGAAAATTAAGATTTGCCATCGCCAGTTTTTTAGTTTGAGAGTGGTCTTAAAGCTTAAGTGCGATCCAAGCCTCGAGCTAGACTCTTATATGCAATTGCTTTAGATATGCCCACCACCGCTTCCCGCAAAGATCGCGTCAATGTGTTGGATGTCGTGTTAGAATTTCAAACTTGAGTGTGACTTAAAAATTTTTGTAACTTTGTTTTTTTTTTTTATTTTCTTCTGTTTCTCTGTTGATATAATTCCAAACAAATTAATGAGTGCGTTGTGATGATCTCAGGGCCGACCAGCCGCCAGAGTGCGAGTCTCATGGTGGAAGAAAACTGATATGAAACACGAATGACTTTTCGTTAATTTTTGTTGTTTTGGTTTTTAATATATAAAATAAAAACCAAGCGAATAATAAATTTATCCAGTGAACGCGCGATTGAATGATTTATTGCTGAGAGGTTTTTGAATTGAAATTGAAGCTGTAAATCAACTGTCAGTCCAGTCCAGCCAGCCAGTCATCCAGCCAGCGAGGGGCCCACAATAATATCACACATGCATAGCATATCTATTTGCATTTTCTGTAAAAATAAAAGCAACACATGTGACGCGTAAATTATTAAAAGCATATTTTCATTTTTTCATTATTTAAAAAAAAGACAATTAAAGTTGATAGGAGGCTCATGCCTAAAATTATTGGGAATATGTTACAAATGTTTGAAAATTATGGAATAGGTGTTATTCATCAATATAAGTGGAAAAATCATTTGTTAAGATTCTATAAATAGGGACATGCTGCTGATTAAAGTCACATAGGATGTACTTTTTTTAAATAGGTACTTGCTCCTTTATTAAGGTGCTCATTGAAGATGATTATAAATCTGAATAAAAACTTATTGATTTTGCTGTTGTAGCAATATTATAAAGTTCTATTCTAAAGGGTGATTCCTTAGAATCTGTAGGACAGTTTTTCAACAAAAAAAAAACACATAAAATTCAGAAAAATGCATGAAATCTATATTTCAATCGATAGCACGGTCCATATAATTAAATTAAATCTTGACCTTGACTGCGCCTCAAATGGTCCATCCGCTTAGTCCAATTTTGGCATACTCTTTCCAACATTTCGGCAGGAATCTCACGAATAAATGCTTCAATGTTGTCTTCCAATGCGTCAATTGAAGCGAGATTGTCTGTATAGACATGAGCTTTAACATAGCCCCACAAAAATAGTCAAATAGCACGATCTAGGCGGTCAATTGACCGGTCCCGAACGTGAAATAAAATGTTCACCGAACTTGCCTCTCAATAAGTCCATTGTTGCGCATGCTGTGTGTCATGTGGCGCCGTTTTATTGAAAACACATGTCATGCAAGTCAAGCTCTTGCATTTTGGGCAAAAAAAAGTTGGATATCATCTCACGGTAGCGCTCACCATTCACAGTTACGTTACGATTCGTATCATCCTTGAAGAAGTACGGTCCAATTTACTATCTTGCAAGCGTTGTTCGCTTGTAAGACGATTCATGGTTAAATTATAGACCAAACTGAAGATGTTTGACAGTAAAACAAAACATGAAACGTGCGTCAGCTGTTTAAACCAGCGTTGCCAAAAAGATAATAGCTAAAAAATCACCCTTTATTAAAAAATAATAAAAACAATACAAATCCATGTATCTATTTACGCATATTCACATATACCCACAGAAAATAGTCAAACGGCCCTAAATCGCACGATCTTGGAGGCTAATTCACAGATCCGTAACGTGAAACTTAGTCGGTTATCAAACGTCTCCTTCAATTAATCAACTGTGGCATGAGTTGCAACCAAAGCTCCTGCACATCATGCTTGATCAACTGATAAACGAAAAAGTAACTATTGAAAGTACCATTTTGGCCAGCATTGTGTTTAAGTAAGTAAGGACCAATTATTCCATTAACCCTTAAATCACATCAAGCAGTCATTTTCCGTGGAGATTAAAGATTATAATCCAAATACGACAGTTTTGTTTACAAACCAAAAGTTAGCTTGATCCTAAACAATATTCGCTTAGAAAATTGGCATCAACGGCAAACTTGTTTGCTCCCATTAACCGAATGAACGCCTTGCTATGTAAGTGATAATGTGGCTTCAATTTATGAAATCCCAAACCAAATTAAAAATAAATCACTTGGCAGCTGACAAAATGGCCGCCAACTCCAAGTCATACATAATACATTTTTTTGCATAAGACTTGCCAATGCTTAAGCTGGTAGTACTAGTATTTTTTACAACCTCTTCGGAATATGGTTCCAAACAAAGACCTCTACAAATGCATAAATAAGATTTCTTATAAGTTTAACTCAATTAGGTCTATAATAATCTAGATTTTCTGAATAAAGCCCTAAAACGCTTCTTCAGAATTATAAGTCTTTTTAAAAATTATTGTTTTGGAAATTTGGTGATCAATGTTCACGTTAGACATCAATAACTCAAAATGCTAGATTATCTGAAGAGTACCTAATGTCATATACAGATAATTGCTTACCTCTCTTTTAAGTGGGCAATGTATACCAAGGCGAAGAATCCTAAGCCTTCTGTTTATCAGTGTACGAGCTCAAAAATAATATTATTATTACACTTTTTCACTGATTAAAGTCAGCTGATTCCATTATTTTTTCAAAATAATTTCATAACACACAAAAGAAATTCCGAGTGTACGATCTTGAAGAAGAAAAGCTTTGATCTTTCTTAACAACAGGCCTTCACTATTTTCAATCCATAAAGCGATAGACATTTTACTTAAAAAAAAAACATGGAGTTTACTAATTGTTAAGATAAATTATGACCTCATTAGAAATCTTATAGAACTTGGGTTCGAAATGGGTAGATGAAATTGTTAATTCTAGGCTTGCGATAAATTGTAAAATTTAATAATGCTTTTTCCAAGTACTGCATTCGTTAACAATTTAGAAACTGCTGATTATAATCGAACATGACATAACGATAGTATAGAGAAGTCGAATGTGTGTCTAGCTATCCTTACAATTGAATAGATTGAGTTCTTGAGATTCTCGCTAGGTGAATTTTGTTTCCAAAAATTGTTTTCTAAATGTTTTTAATTTGTTTTTTTTTTTAATTTTCTCGAAAACTAATAAACCGATTTTAAAACATTTTTTTTTTTCTGAACATGCTTTTATATTAATTCGATATCTCAAAAATGGTTCATTTTTTTTACCAAAATTCAAATGTTAAATTTTGAAAGCACATAATATCAGCATGCCAAAAATATTTACAAAAACACATTGAAAATGTTGAAAAATATACCATTTAAAATACGAAGTTATTGTTTTATAAAAGTCATTCAAACAAAAAAAAATGTAATAAGTTTTTTTAAGATATTAAATGGCGGCTATTTCTTCTGGTGCCTTTAAATTGCTGCCGAGCAAACTTTTGCGTATTTAACATAAGATTAGATACATTCCTATGAAATGGATTACATTTTTCTTTTCTCTTAATTTACAAAGACTTTTGTATATAGGCAGATCCTCCCGATGTGGTTTATAATTAAAACATCATTTTTCCTCTCATTTTGAAAATTACCGATATAAGTTCCTGTTTGCTCTCGTTGCGAAAGTAGTTACGTTCGCATAAATTGTATTTTAGATGGTTGCACGTTGATCTTTTCACCGATATATCTTTATTAATAGCGTCTGCGTAGACTCTCAGTTTTTCATCTAAATTTGCAATAAATCGTCATCGCAGTATTTACCATTTTCATCAACTGTTCGAAATTCCGTTCTACAGTAGGCAGTATGGTCTTCTAGCCTCTTATACCACAGATTTTTCTTCTGAATTGTTTTCAATGTCAGAATTTTTGAGGATTCTTTCATGTGGCATCTTAAAAACTTTTTTGCTACAATCAACATGACATTTAATAATTTTGATGAAGAGCGGTGATAGTCCTGTCTCAATCGAGATCATATAGTTTGGGTTGTTTTTCTGTAAACGAAAGCTTTTTTTAACTAAGATCCTCTGAAGTTTTTCGACCGTTTTAAACTTCTGTCCTCCCCATAACTGTGCTGCATGCATCATAATAGATTCCGTCACAGTCACATAGACCTTATATTTAACACTATGTGATTGAGTGGTTAGAGAAGCATTTCTCCCATGTTGCGAATATTGCCCTTTTATATTTAATCAGATTTTCTTTAAGGTGAGTTTCCATATTAAGATTGCCGGTTATGATAAATAATAGATAATTGAAGACCTTGATCGGTTTTCTGTCATAGTGCCATTTCTTATTCCTGGCTGTTCTTCTGATTTGCTCAAATATTCGGATTCCATTACCTACAATACATATTTAGTCTGTTAATCATCAAATGTAGGGTTTCGGCTTGGCTTTGATGAGTGTCCTTGATATTTCAATTCTACCCAGGAAGAAAATCCATCAGGTCCTCTATGATAAAAGCAATAAGCTTAAATTTCATCCTTGCTTGACTTCGATTCGAATTTCTCCAACTTTTCGGCGCCATTCCACTTCGTCATAGAAGCTTTCTAGTACCTGCTTAAATTTGTCGGACATCCCATAATTGTAAAGCTTCAAGAATTACGTTCAGCGGTTTCAAAAGCTGCCTTAAAATTGACAAAAAATACGTATTTTGTTCAATAGAGGTTGCCGCTATGTTTTGCAATACAAAAATATTGTCGATAGTCGAGTAGCCACTTCTAAAACCTGCCAGAAATTCCCCAAGCAACTTATTATCTTGGATGCAACGGGTCAATCGGTTAATTAATAATGTTGCGAATATCTTGTAAGTCGGGTTGAGGAAGGATGTCCCACGGTAGTTGGATGGATCATCAATGTTGCCTTTCTTATGTATGGGAAAATTAAAAAATTTGTTAACTGTTCTTGTAGTAAGTATTCCAGTATCCAAAATTATATTGAAAGCCGATGTTAAATTTAAAGTTAGCCTTTCAGTTCCTTATTTAAAGAATTCGATATACGTTTGTGTCCTTTTCAACTTATGCACATATAATTTTTATAATTGTTCTATTTGATACATTTACACTTATAAATGCTATTAGTTTTATGCTTCGGCCTAAACTACCTTTATTTTATTGGTACTGCAAAAAGATTTTAACTCACATTTCTATAACGTACCACGAGGGCATCATGATTATCTATCTATGTAGGTATACTTTTTTTCTGGTAGAACACACATTAAATCCATTAATCCTTCCCAATCCCTTTTCATCACTCATAACATCTAATCCAACAATGTGATACCACTTATAGAATCACACTAAAAAGCTTTTAATTTCTCATCTCTTCACTGATTTTATTTTATTTCTTTCTCACATATGACGTACACAAAATACAAAAATGATAAAAAATAATAAAGAAATGAAATGAAATGACAAACCAAAGTCAATTTCCTAGCACAAAAGCTAAAAGTAGAAAAAGAAAAACATAAAACAAGCCCACCTGGTTGAGTTCTCAGGAACTCATCATCGTCATCATCAACACAATTCACCACTCTCTTTTTATACTCATACCTTCATAGAATATCCTTAACTGCAAATAGAGCATTGAAAAGCAATTTGATCTTCAGCGTTGGAGTGAGGGTTAAATATATGACAAGATTTAACTCAAGACGAATTTAATGTCACCAACAGGATAATACCTAGAGATATACGAAAAAATCATAACATACAAAAAAGGACTCTTCAATCTACAGAATTTTTCCTTTCACTGATTCCACCCACCCATGGACAGGACTATGGAAGAACACCATAAAAGATATACATCAGAGTCACAGAGATAAACAGCATCAAATATCCTTGGATAAATCGTAAATCAATCAAAAGACGGACAATGGACTCCCCCGTCTGTGTACATATATCTATTCAATAGGCTCTCCGAGTAGTCCTGCCACCATTCATTTTGATTAGAAAATGATAAAATGATTCTATAGTGATGCTCAACTAGCGCATTAAGCATCCTTTTGTCCGTAAATCCCTATAACCTGACATCATTTGATGGTGTTTTGAACGCCTCCTATAGGACTTTAGGTGTAGACTCTCCTCATGTGTGTTGGTCTTATGATATGCGGCAGCGGCGATGATGATGAAGGACATTCTTTTAGATGAAAATGCACATTTCACTCTGGCGATGCAGTATGTGTGTATGTAGGTATTGCTGTTGGGTCCTTCGCTCATAAAATTGGAGAGACCTTTTTATGATCGATTTATGGCATGTTTTGTCTGTAGGTATGTATATGCATGTTTGTGAGAAAGTACGAAGGGGACAAGACTCCAACGCGTGAAAATATATGGACAAACCCATCGAATGTCCTTTTATGGAAAATTATTACTGCCGAATCCCCATTGACCCTACAAAATTCTCAATTCGAATTGCATCATGCATCCAATCGGCAAGGGCAGAAAATGTGGGTAGTGAATGGCAGGACATTTCGTCCATATACAGTAAATATGAATTTCCCTTTGGAGGGGGTGGGGGTTGAAGAGGACGATAGAAATTGGGGTGGTTGAAATGCAAAAATAACTTTTCATGCTGGAATTTTGATTTATTGGGTCAAATGTGTCAGCGATAACGCGATGCATTTTCGCTGATGCAAACGTAGAGATTCCTTATAATATGTGTGGAGGAAGGATATCGCACAGGACCGACACACATTCAATGCATTATATGCGTTAACGATGATTATTTCGCTGTGATATCTCTCAATGATGGCAACGACATCGTACCTCGACAACGAGGACAATAATGATGATGATGATTATATGAGAATGGCGACGGTGACGGTGACTGCGATGGCGAAGGCGACGCACGGTGGCAATGATGATGATGATGATGGCTAGAATAGACTTATATGTGTATGTAGATACCTTTTATTGGGTGCGGGTGAATTGCTCAAAGGACGACGATGACGATGACGACATAGACAACGACAACGACGGACTATGCAATGGCAGGGCTTCATTACAATGCGATTATTACAGTCGGCAATCAATTTTTTGTTCGCAATCGAACTCTCTCCATCTCTGTCTAGAGAGATAGTCATAGGAAATGGTCAGTTTTGGTATTGTTTCGCCCTGTCCAGTCCAATGTCCTGATTGTTGTACATATCCTAGAATAAATCGCTGGCGTTGCATACGATGGTGTCGCCATTGCCATCGCCATCGCCTTCATCGTTGTCATTGGTAGCGGTGCCATTGAGAGATCGACATACAATTTTCGATTGAGATTCAATTGCATATGAGAATGTATGATGCGTGTGTTTGTGAGTATGATTTTATTTATTTTCCAACAAAAAAAAAAGAAACTTAAGGTGAATTTATGTTATGACAGGACATAACCCACCCAATATATTCGCTTGCACCATCGTCATCATCATCATCATCGTTGAAGAGAGAAATTATAATTGCAGAGGAATCACAGGAGTCATTAAAAATTATGCCCCCGATGCAATTGTCAGTCGATATTAAATGTGATCATAAATTTCTGATGAAAATGTCCTTTTAAACAAAAATATAAAACAAAATGAAAGACAGACAGACAGACAGAATGGTGGCGGCTCAGTTTATAGAGTTTATATGGCGGCAGCATCATCGCAGTTGAATTGAAGCTTTATGTGATTGTTGTCGCACTGTGATTGGATTCGTTGAATTAAGAGCCAGAGAAAAAGTACATCTATAAAAAAGAGGAAGAGGAAGTGTGTATGACGATGTATGATATCCGCATTTAATATGGCACCAGAATGACTACTCAACTGAATATGGATAATGGCCTATGGCATATCATAAAAGGATGTTGTGTGTATTTTTATGTATTTATGTTGCGATGAATTATATTACTGCAGTCCAATGATCGACACATACCTGTTATACGAGACTAAAATTTCACTATAATTGAGTATTTTGAAATGCATATATAAAATGTATTTTTATTTAATCAAAAATTATGTGAAGGGAAACATCTTAAAAATTAACTTCCAGTAGAAATAAACAAGCAACTGCAGTCAAATTCAAAGGAAGGCTGGCAAAAATGTTATCACCCATTAAGTAGATTTCAGCACTTTTGATTCAATGAACTCGTTCACGATCGCTTTCAAATATCAAACATTTCTGCGTTTAGTAAAGGGTTTTGTAACAAATAAGGATACGTATTGAACAATGTATTGCTACAAAAGTTTATATGTAGTCCTTAGGAACACCTATAAGGACATTACTCATTACAAAAATCTATGTAATCATTACATACATTTTTTTGTGTTGTGATATTCTATGGAATTATTGCACGTTTTTATGATTTCTACATATTCCTTCATAATCTTCTAAAACGGTTCTGATATCAATTGTCAACCTCTTCTTCATGTTATCATGATTCCTTGAATGCTCTTATCTCTTCTAACAACTTTGCTAGTTTCTTTTTCATTCTGCAAGTTAACAAGTTCATATACAGATATAGACATTAAAATAGAAACACCAAACCGTGTTTTACAAGTTCAAATTTATATTGACTTAAAAAGATTTTTTTTTTCAAGTTTGGTCTTCATTTACTTATTTTTTTCTTTCAAACTAAAACTACTCATTATATCTGATAAAATTATAACTTAAAGTATTTTAAATTCATAAATGTAAAAAAATTAACAAATTTAGAGGACATTAAAATAGATACAAAGATTAAAAAAATTAAAATAAACGCAAAGATATTCTGGATTTAAAAATTATTTCAATACCTGGTAGCCCAGCCCTTAGCTTTATTTACAGTGTGACATCTGTTGGACATTGAGTTAAAAAAATCGGCGGCATCTGTCTGAAATATTGTACCACTCCTGTTGAACCATCCTCCACAGTTCGGCTGTGTTAAATGTTTCCTAACCGCGCATTTTAAATCTTCCCCAAAATGTTCTATGGGAATTAAGTCAGGCAATTAGGATGGCCACTCCAATACGCTGATTTTTCGGCCTTTGAAATACTTTTGAGTAGATTTGGATGTGTGATTAGGGTCGTTGTCCTGTTGTAGAACACATTTATGATATTAACTTTCATATTTTGATTCATTTTACCCAATGTATTGGTCCAACGCCGTACCAACAAAATTAACTCCAAAGTGTGATACTGTCCCCACCATTCATGAGCGTTTTTTGGATGTATTTGGGATTCAGTAGTTTCAAATTAGGCCTTCTAAAGGTTTGTTTGTCTGCCATCACTTCCGAACAAATTTATCTCTGTTTCGTCCAGCCACAAAAAATTCCACCAATTTTTGTCTCCTTCTGGCCCACTCCAATCGAAATGATGTTGGGCGAATTTAAACCGCGTTGATATATTTTGTTTTCCTTAGAAATGGCACCATTCTTGCGATCCTTCTGAACAAGTTAGCTTCAACAAGTCTTCTACGAACAGTTCTGGAAGTTATTAAAAGCTGCAGTTTGTTTTTTATTTCCTTTGAAGACTTGTAAGGTTCTTTTTTGAGAGGCAAATTATCTTTCAGTCTTCTCTTAAGGTTATTTTGTTTGGTTTTCCCCTCTGTCTTTCTCTCAGCGGTCAAATTGCTTTTGCATCTACTCACTTTGTAGAACTAAAATTACAGCTTTCTCTTCTAGGGAACAATGCTTACCGCAACCCATGTTTTCCTTAGAATTAATTGTAATATTATTAAAATAATTTAAGTTTACTTCCTAAAGTGAACTTATTGTTTTATAAAAGTAAAAAAAATATTAAAAACTAATATTTTTGATACTAGTTAAATATAAAGGTCTGTGTTTCAATGTGCTTCTATTTTAATGTCCACCAAAAACACAGTCTTACCTGAGAAACAATCAACAAGCACACAAAAAATAAAACCTATGCATAACCCAAAATGCATAAAAATGTCTAACTTTTTTTTTGATAACGGTTAAAACTACTTCTAATGCATGTTGTTGTGTTTTGGTTTTACTCTTAGCAATACTGTCTCTGTGTCTATTTTAATGTACATGTCTGTAACTTCATTATTCGGTCCAATATGTGAAATTTCACATCTTGATATTTTTCAACTTTTCTTGGTCTCTAGAATCTAAATCAAAGATTTTTAGAGATAATTATAAAAAAAATCTGCTGTTACCGTTTGATAGAATTTTTAGAAAAATAAAGTTTACAGTTTTGTTTCAAAAATTAAACTAAATAAATATAATAAGTGTACTACTGAAAATGTTTGACTTTCTCGGGAATCTTAATTGTTATTAATTTCAAAGTTATTCAAAATTATTCTTCTATTACAGTCAAAATCGGTTATAACGAACTCGATGGGACTGGAGAATCTATCTATATCTATCTATATCCGGTAGTTCGTTATAACCGATTTTCCAAATCTTTGTCGAAATCGTTGAATCCAAGCTGTAGAGCAGGTGAAGTTATTTTTGCCCAACCCTTTTGCAAAGTCTCCTTCCTTAGTTTGTAGAATTGGTCCGCTTAGTGAAGTATTCAAGCTTCTTTGGGCTTTAAACCATCTTAGCAAAGCTTCATCTATGTCGGGATGTTGACTGCATCGAACTTTTTTTTAATTTTAAGTTGGATTCTTCAAAATTGTTTTTAATTTTCCGAGAGTCTTTGAAAATGGTAGAGATTATTGACGCCGATACAGAAAACTCTGCTGCCAAACTTTTATTGGCTTCGAGCCTTGAAATTACTGCAGATTTTTCTTCAATCGTGAAAACTCTACGCTTTAATATCATTTTGAAAAAAATCTAACACATTTAACCAAGTATGACTATTCCAGTTCCTCTCAGAATAAAAATGCTATCGCTATGTCTATTTAATTCAGCTCATTTTTTGAAGTCCAAAATAAAACGACCCTGTTTAGTGTTTAGTATATTTTTTTGTCAGTAATATAGTATGAAGGTCATTTTTTTGCAAAGCACAGTGCTAGAAAAACATTTGATTTAAATTCCTGAAAAGCAAATACAAAGTATAGTAAAGCATACAACATTCACTTAGTACGGCTAAAGAACGTTATCTCTGTACTAGATTTTATGACTGATGTTATTGTGGAGGTTATATTAAACAGTCCTAGAAGGTTAATTTGCTTTAAGAGACTGCCTATTTTGCTACAGCATAATTGGTTAAGTTAACGGTAAAAAATGGATGAAAAACCAGCCTAAAAATGGGGGATTGTTCTCAAGCAAGTATTGTTTTAGAAGTTTTAGAAAGGAGATCATTTATTAAAAATATTGTATAATCTTTATTAACACGTAAATTAATTACATTGCTAATACATATATTAAGCTACCATGACTACTAGCTCGTTAATAAAAATAGAAAAAGTTTCTAAGATAGAACAGGCCCTTGGGGCACACCGTCATTTAATTGATAACAAAAATCTTACGCAGTGGTTTACAGGTTACAAGAATACCTCTTGAGTCATACCACTATCTTGTAGTGCTAGGATGGAAATTACAAATACTGCCAAGGAAACAAACTTAGAGTGGTCTTGGAGTTTTTTTTAGTGTTTGATCTTTCAAACTTTAAAAGTTTACTGATTTATGGGACCTGCAAATCAGACAGAAATCGCTTGCACTGGCTTGTCTGAAAAAAAAAAGTTTGACACTTTGTGATTAAAACGATCGTGTGCAACAAACCATCGTCAAATGAATAGACTCTTCTTGTACGATCAAAAACACTTCAATCGGAAAATGGTTCAAAAATATTTAAGTTCCGAGTTGCAAGTCATTTCAAAACTACAAGTTGCTTGAATTGTACCTTCGATTTTGCTTGTAGCTTTCTCACTATCTTAAGCTTCCAACAGCCTATAGTGCAAAGCTTTGAAACTCACTTCATCTCAAAACATAATTTGATCTGCGGCCAAAATAGATTGACACTAACGACGCACGACGGCCGACTAGCTGGCGCAGTTGGCGCTCAATGTGCTCCCTCCGTCTAAATATCTAGCTTTCAAGCAATAAAACAAAATCTCAACTGAGACTTACAAAACCACCAACATTAAAACATGCAACACGAATCCTCTTGAACAATAATAAAGAAAAAAACAACAACAAATCAACATCACTTCAGCCAGCCTCTTTATTTCCAAAACATTACCAGCAACAACAACAACAACATGAAGAAGCAAACGATAGCAATGAATCTCAATGTTCATGTCCGAAATGCTGGTCATGTCCATTGGTACCAACGCTTCTGGCTGTGCTGATGGGCTTACTTGTTCTTTTTTCTTGATTTTTTTTAATATACCGACTAACTCTTTGCTCTGCTTGCGCGTAGTATATTTTACGATTGTTTGCTTTGCAACTCGAGAGTCCGCAACCAGCAGCGTGCAAGAACAGCCAAAACAAGAACAACAACAACAACAAATGGCCAAACCAAGAGGCACAACAACTGTATGCCATTCCAAACACTGGGAACGCGATAAATTGTCAAGTTTTATGCTCATGCTTCATGCACTAGATTCCATCCGAGGGGCAATCTATATCATAACATGGACTTGGACATGAAGAGCCACAAGCAACGCAACTGATGTGAGCTCAACTCAACTGGGTTGAGATGAGGTGGAGAGCAAGAGCA
Source organism: Eupeodes corollae (assembly GCF_945859685.1). Taxonomy (NCBI): domain Eukaryota; kingdom Metazoa; phylum Arthropoda; class Insecta; order Diptera; family Syrphidae; genus Eupeodes; species Eupeodes corollae. The sequence goes on along the minus strand of NC_079147.1, from coordinate 216,409,596 downwards.
AGCGCAAGAGCCAAAGCAAAACCAAGAGGAATGAGCTAGTGGATGTGTGTCCCTGTCCAGCTGTCTCTCAGTTCATCATAAAAATCAACTTTTCATCCTTCGGGGAGTGACATTTGCTTGGCGTACACAAAACATTTTGTTCGGTTTATAGTGTTTTTTTTTTTTAACATTCTCTGTTTAATGGGGAAGTCCATAAAATTCATGACCACCACACAGGTTCCATCAGTTCATCATTTATCCCAGTGTGCCGCAGTTTGTGAAGGAATCACCAGAAAAAACCAGCAACAGAAAACAAACACACAGCAGCTATTGCTGCAGCATCAGTTTTCTTTTTTACATAGAAAGAACATTGAGCACGAAAGTTGCTTCATTGGTTGGACGATGCGGAAATCCTTTTGACAGTAGGATCTGCAAGAAATGCCCCAGAGATTCTTACCGCAGAAGCGTGAAAATTCACGCTGTAGGAAGAAGATCAAAATTTCACCAAATAATGCCAATTATGATTTTCAAGACTTATCTAAGGGTAGGTTTCAAGACGCCCTTTAGAATTTACGAATTTATAAAGAAGGTTGTGTGTATGCAACAAAATATTTAGGCTTCCATGTTAAAGTTTCAAAGAAATTACTTTTAACCTCGTTAACTAATCGATGTTAGATAGTTAAAAGATAACCCACACGAAAAGCCTTGGAGAGGTTAGTTAACAAGTTAATGTCAACAAAACTCAGTCAAAAATCTACACCAACCTGACGCAACAATCGAACACTGTTTTTTCAGCACCAGACAGGCAAAGAACGAACTCGGAGAACCTGCAAAAGGGTGTTTTTTTTTTTAATATTTTTGAATATTTTAATAACATTTGACCAAATATCCCGCGATGATAGCTAAAAGGTTCAAAAAGTTCCCAGAGCTGGTTTTTGATGGGAAAAATAAAAGAAACAATTAAGTCTTTTTTCGTTAGACTTTCTATATTTTAATCGACTTTTTAAGGATTTACTGAGATGGTTCCTCTTATCTGATGAGAGCGAAATGTTTTACCCACCGAACTTAATTGTTATTAAGATATTTCGTGATCTTTTAGTTTGCGTCATCCACGAATTGAACTGTATGAATCCCTTAAGAAACCTGATCGATATTTAGTTTGTACCATTCAGGAAGCTCTTTGAAATTGTTGATTCTCTCAATATATCCTACAGTAGTCTACTTATAATTTATCAATTTTTTTCCATCGATCTTGAACAGTTCTTGCCCCACATACTGTTTGGATTATGCAAGCATTCATTACTTATATTTATTCCTCGAAGCTCGTCATATCCAACACATTCATTTTCATGCCAGTCTGTACCTTTTCGTATATATTTGCTTCTTTGATATTTATGACTTGGACTAGGCACGAAATGATGATCTCAAAATCGAGAACTTTACAACGGACGATTGGACATAACCGGACTCTAGTTGGACGAGCAAATCTGTGTTAGCAAAAGTCGCACGCGCTCAAGGGCTTCTGCACATAAAAAAAAAACAAAGAATTTACAAACATGCAATTAAATTGCTTCGTATAGCCGGGACTCAAACCCCAAAGACAAAAAATACAAAAGTTAGAAAAAACGGTTGCCAACAAATTTTGGGAACACTTCATGCCTTTCGTCTCTTTTGTTGAGGTCATCAACAGCGATTTATTTTAGCCAACCTGAAGTTGAAGCCGCAGAGTTTAAAAATGAATTTTTTGGAGAATGACAAAGAAAAATATGTTCCACCATTTCATTCGGGGAAGGAATACTCATTTCTACCTCCCCATACTCGAACTCGAATAGTTGATTACTATGAGTCCTGCTTGCATGGTTCTGATGGGCTGGGTGGTCCTAGATGGTAAATATACGACTATATGTAGGTATAGTATATACCTATTGGCTTGAAACATTCAACCATAGAAATTCAGCGTCACCCATATTTTGGTGGCTGAAAGTCTGTTTGGTAATTTCTGTGATGATTTATTTCCGACAGCTAGTATTTCATTCGCCTTGGTTTGGTGCAGCCAGTTTTCAATGGAAAAGAAGATGGAAGAACTGCCGCTGTTACTGATGCTGTAGATGGAGCTCGAGCTTGACTCTGGTTCGAGCTGGTTCTACTATATATTTATATACTCGAAGGTATATAATGTCCCCGGTTCCGAGGAACTCTCTTTGGAAATCACTCGTTGTCGGTTTTTGTTCCGGTCGTGGTTGTTCTTCTTCTAGATGCAATATAGAACCACCATCACTGCTACTATACTTCCACCACTGCTATACACGGCAACGTTGACATTATGAAATATCTGGGACATTTTGTAGGAAAAAGTTTTCCCTTCCTTTCAGTGTCTATGTCTCTATGCCATGGTTTGTTCCTTGAGGAGTATGAGTCTATGTGGCATTTAGAGAAAATCAAACGGGATGTAGTTTTCCATTTTGAAACGCGAAAAGATAGATATACCTTCCCTTGGCTTGGACAGTTGGACTTAGACTGGGCTAACTGAGACTAAGGCTAAAGAGACAATGGCGCATGGTGGAGCAAGGAGCAGAGAGCAGCAGCAAATTTAAACTAAACTCAGTTTAGAGTGTGTGCGGTTAAATGCCAGTTTGGTGAGCGACATCACACAATACTACTTGCTGCTGTGAAATGATTCGTCCTCGTCCTGTATTAAGGACTGAGGACGAGGAAAAGAAAATGCATAGTTTTTTTTTATTGTTTTTTGTTGCAAACATTAGTCTTGCAAATGGTTTTGAATAGGTTTTTCATTGAGACTATAAATTTTCCATCCTATGGTGCACCAGTCAAGTTTTTAGGGCGTAGACGACGAAGAAGCAATGGATCTTAAAGGTTGACAGTTTTTGGGGTGGTGTGGAAGAAGAATGGTTGATTCAATTATAATTATTCGTATGACAATTTATGGATACATATAAAATAGTTCTCTTGTTCTTGGAGAAAATGGGATGAGATTCTAACTTGGTCAAAATTCTTTTGGTAACATATTTTAAAATTCCTGTTTTTCGAAAAGATGGTTCCTAACCTATCACCTGATAAAAATAAATCGGATATCATGCCTTTATTTTCCAACCAAACAATAGTTTTCAAAAACTGAGGGTTTTTGTGCCATCTGTGAGATTTCTTTCGTCCACTTGCAAAGTGTTTTATATGCAAAGTAGAACTGTTTTTGAATACGCATAACAAAAATTGTATAGTGGTTTGTTTTAAATAAAGTTTATTTAAAAATAAGTTAATAAATAAACCTTGAAGACGATAATTTAAAGGTGTGCATTTGATTCTTATTCACGATTTGAGAAAATAATAAGCTGTTAAAGGCTTCATCTTAGCCATGAAAGAAGTGTGATATGATGAGCTGTCAGTTATTATGGAACAGTTGGGCTTACGGTCGTAACTGCAGCTTAGTGTGAAGGAATCTTTGAAAGAAATGTTCTTAAATACACTTAATAAAATATTGTTTTTGGATAATTCTTTTATTAACATTTTTAAAAAATGTTTTTTTTTATTGTATCAAAATCTTAAAGCTTTTTTTAAGATAGACAAAATTCTTAAAAACTAGGGTAAATTTCAAAAACTTTAAAAATATCTTACTGACCCTATGTGGGTGCTCTAAGTTAATCCATTATCTTATAACTACTGCCTTTCGACCTAAGAACGATTTTAATACTAAATAACAAGAACATAATCTAAAACCAAGAAAATTAAAAATAAAAACTTGTGTTTTATAAAACTTAAAACTAATAAAAAAAAAAACAGAAACACATTATAATACTTAAGCTCTTTAAAACTAACTAAAACCAATAATACTTTTTAAAAATACAAAAAAAAACTAGAACAGCCACAGTAAGCCTTTTTTTTTGTTTTTATTTTTTTTTGGCTGTCCCTAACCTAATCTTTGAACCTATGTAAGCCGGCCAAGACCCAACGTCCTAGACAACTTGGAATGATATTCTCAATTTGAAACCACCAAAACTGGTTCTCCTGCTTCGTCCTATCTCTTCGGTCCCTATCGAAAACAGTCCTACTGAACCGAAGGCACTCGGCGCCGCGCCGCGCCGTCCAGCGCCAAAACATTTCGACTGTAAAGGAGTCGCCTATCTACAGTTTTACGGCTGACGTGGTAGATTAGGGGAACCGCCTCTCTATCCTGTGTCAGCCCTCGATTGTCTAAATAGACAAAAGCTTCGGGTGGAATGTTGCCATTTAAACGTGCTCTTCTATAGTACTCATTGTTGGGGTAGTAAGCCCCCAAAAATTAAGCTGTTAGTTGACGAAGTCGCTCTCACAATGTGATCCCTACTAAGCTTCAGCAAGAAATTATGTATTCTTTTTGTGTAAGCTCTGTTGTATAGAACCTGGTTGGAATTGTAATGTTTGTACTTCGGCTCTGGTGTTCAGTGTAGTCCAAGGCACCGTCGCGTCGCAGACATTGTCTCTCAAACACCCGAATCTTTTCATTTGAGATGGGGCAACGTTGAACCATACCGGGCACCCATAGGCAATTATCGGCTGGATAAAGGCCATGTTGCAAATCACCATCACCTTGCAATCAAGATATCTGCTAAAAAAAAAACGGTTGTCAGGGAAAAGGCTAACCTAGCTCTGGCCAGAGCAGCACTCATATGTCTGTCGAAATACAAGTACTGATCCAACCAGATGCCAAGATATTTAACTACACTTTTATTCGCCAGTGGCTGTAGATTTGGTATAACGATCATTCGATTTTTCCAATTCTTTCTCGTATCCCTTGAGGTTCCATACAGCGGAGTCCTGACCAGAATAGTTTCGCATTTCTCTTGTCAAAGTCACCCTTCAAAAGTGTCTTGATAAACTCAATTTTTTCTATTGCCTGAGTCAGACTTGCTATCAGATCACTGGTGTAAATGCTGAATAAGATCGGCGAGTAACCCGCCCCTTGTTAAAGACCATTTTTAATATCAAAGATTTTGGTAGATATTATATTGCCAATAGTGACAGTAAACCGTCTACCATTAAGCATATTATAAAGCATACACAACAGTGGTTTACTTATGCCAAGTCTGTTTAACTTTGGATACAGACCCCCTAACCATACCATGTCGAAGGAATTCTCCAAGTCAACCAGACAAGCAACCGTACATTGCCGTTTAGATTTGTTTCACTGGATATCAGAAACAAGCTTATAAGCAGCTTAAATAGTTTCATGTTTTGCCTTAAAGCCGAACTGCTTATCCGGAATTATTTTGTTGTTCTCAGTCTACTTGGACGGATATTCGCCAGATTGGAGTTATCCTTACCCGGGAGAAGACGTACCACTGCTGTTTTCCAACGGACCGGATAATACGCATTGTTCAGAACGTTGTTAAACAGAGTAGTTTAAATGTCGTCAGCTTCCTGAGGTAAATATTGTAGTACAATGTTGGATAAACTATCGACACCTGCTGACTTCTTTTTTTTAATGAATTGAAGATGTGCTGGAGCTCTATGTTCGTGACTAATAGGGTTTTAGTCCCGTTTTGCTCGGCGATGATGGCATTTGCCAAGTTTTCGTCATTGAACCTGGTAAAACCGAGGTTCTCGAATAGCCTCTGCGTTATGTTGTTACACAGGTAGAAGCAGTGCTGCAGGGCTCTATTCTCCAGGTCGTGATTAAAGCGAATTCTAGGATTCACATTGTACACTTGCTGGAAAGCAGCCCCCACGGCCTCTGCTTTCTCCTGCGGATCTTCGACAACAAAGAAGTCAGAAAGTAGTTTGTTAGCATCAACATATGGCACATCTACCATAAAGATTTTGAAAAAATGTAGAAAAGTATTTTCAAAAATACTTGTGGGAATTCAGTTGAAACGGATTGTATATACCTTTGTTTGTCAAACTTCAAGGTATGTAGGTAAATAAGAACATTTAACATTTAATCAATATCGGTATATTTTCATTTTCGGCAATGCTTATAAATTTTGGTGTTGTTACCATTGCTCTTATTTTGATCGCAAAAATTCCTACCGAAATAACATTATACACGGTAGGCTCAACCAGATTTAAGTTGAAACAAATGTGCAACAAGTTAAATTCAAGTAAGGTAAAAAGAACATAAATGACTTGAGCAAAACAAAATAAAATAGAAGGACAATTAAGTGGACCGTATGGTAAATTCCATTAATTGAAAGCAAATTCAAGTAAAGCTTAATATATGTATCTCAAAGAGACCACGTAGATTAGTATTCATCGAACTCACTAATCATCCCGTCATCTATTAAAACAGTACCAATAAACCCACTGTTAACAAAGTAGCCCCTTTATGCTTCTAATTGATCCTTGATTTATTAAATTTTGTTCCCTGTTATAATTACATCATGCTGCTATTCAGGACAGAAAACATGAGAATCTCATAAAATTGAATAATTCCTCTACCGCCTCCCCCTATTCTGTTAGTAGGATTTAATAATTTGGCCACTAGCAATTTTCAATCGGTTTATGTATGCGTCTTGCATGTGCTCTATGGACACAACGCAATAAATGGTTATTTGCTATAAAGATGTCCTGAAATAGTAATTGACTGTCACTGCCGATATACGAGTAGGTACTTCTTGTACAAGAAGACATTATACACAATATAGCAAATAGCAACCTCATTTCAAGTTTTATATCAGACAAAGTCATGTTACTCGAATACACATACATATGAACATACAAACAGAGCTAAACTACGTATAAAATATGAAAATTAAGAAAGGACTAAAAATGCATATGTTTTGCTCAAAAATGTCATCGTCATTCAATGGATTGTCCTTGTTCAATGCTCAGATCTAGAGTCCACTATTTGTATATATATAAATGGAAGAAGCTGTTTGTGAAGAGAGTCTCTGAAGATATAGTAATCTCGAACGGAATGAAAGAAATAAAAAAATTAGATTGTCGACGGAGTTCTAGTCGTGGCGTCGTCGTCGTGGTCATCTCGAAGTCTAAATGTACTCTTGTATACTCAAACCATTCCTCGCCCCCTCTTCTATAATACAGAATCCTTTTTGTGAACAATTTATGCACATGACGATCTTTTCATATCTTTTCCCGTTTATGTTTTGTTATAGGAAAATCCTTGGCACAATATAAACTTGTCCCATCCAGAAGCTCAAACTAAAGTCCTCATCATCATCAGGTGGACTCCATACATTATTCTATTGCATATGTGCTATACATACATATGGGTATGTATTTGGGTACCGGTCTGGCCATTAAAATGAAGATTCAAAATATTGTTTAGGATTTTTCTGGGATGTGAATCTACTACTGGATACAAGTTCTTTCACATTTCTTCATTCAATTTCACTTTGGCTTCAGATTCAGATGCATTCGTGTTGTGTAGTTAGCAAGTATATTCTCGTCCTCTGCTTCTTCGTCTTCTTCCCGTTTTTTTTTTTTCTATTTTTTGTTAAATATTATTTTTTATGATATTGATGCAACAGACAGTCCCAAGAGAGAGTCCTTGTTGGTCGTGATATCGCCCGGGGGCAGATAATTTCATTTTTGAACTTTATTGTTGCTGTTATATGATCCAGGGTTGGATGCACTCATCTATTCATCTGCCAAAAGAACCTTCTCCCCTTCTCCCTTCTCCCTCCTCCCTCATCCCTGTTCACGCTCTTCTTCATCTAAATACTTCTGTCCTGAGAATATATATATGTATGTATATATAGGTTCATAGTGTCCTCTGATGTGCAGGGCTTTAGTCCTGTTCACCTCACTCTTCCTCACTAAAGGAAAATTGTGAATTTTCTTCATAATGCCATTTTAAGGATTTGTCAGGTAACCAATATTTTCTAACCTCAATCCGCATTCTTGTCTCCTTATAGCTGACCACCACACATCAGCCTGAGGGGAGAGGTGCATCTCGTTTATAACAAAACCCAAACAGATAAGAAATTTCATATTTTCTGCTAAAGTGGACACACCGATATAGGGACTACATATGGGTCTATATGAATGAAGGTATGTATATTCTGCAATTTGCTTATACCGATTGGTAAAAGATGGACATCATGCCAAGGGGTTGTAGATGAAGGTGGAGTGGAAGACTGCAGAATACACATCTCATTTTCTGATTTGTCTTGTTTCTTTTTTTATTTTGTTTGTTTGTTATGTTTGCTGTTTGTCCTGGTCCAGGTCATTCATTCAAATCTACCTCGAAATATTGGAACTACACATTCGTATACATAATGTAGGACAGGACAGGGAGGAGGAAGATGTATAGAATGACCATGCAGAATTTGATTTGATATTTTTGCTTGCTTCAATATTATTGTCGTCCGGTGATTTTAATTTTAGATATCAATTTCTTTTTTTATTTAGTTCCTTAGGAGGTATAAGGCCATTCGAGAGCAAGGACGTTTGTTATACTGTCATTTATTATTCGAGGCTTTTCTGGTTAAGTAAATTACAATATAGCTCAGAATTTTATTAAAATTGACATTAATTTGATTAATGTACATTTTTTTGTATAAATTAAAGTTCTTTCTGGCAGGTCTTTTTTTGTACTTAGTTTTTCTTGCAACTTAATAAAGCGAAATAAGCAAAAATGGTAAAGTTTTTCAATCTTAGTTTTCAAAACTTAGATAAAACAGGGAATGAATACAGTTTGATATTGTCGAAATTATCTTGTCCCAACTCATCACAGCCAACTCATTGCAACCCAGGTCATAGAACTGAATAACTCATGTCAAAAGTTATGGATCTTTAAAAGTCACAAAAACCGTTTCTGTATTAACACCTTCACCAAAACATGTCAAGAACCCAATTTGCTAAAATGTTTATGTCAGCCATTTTTTCATACGACAAAGCGGTTTTTACGAATTTGGGCAGAGTTCTTGCTTCCAAGAGATTTTATGAGACTTCGTGCACATTGTTAAGAACACCAAAGGAAGTTATAAACATATTTCCAGCTTACTATCTCGCATTTTTAGGTTGTTCCCTTCTTCGCGAATTCTCTAATTTGTTTAAGGATTCACTAAGATTTTGATGATGAGTGGTAATTGGAACTATTCCATTTGAAAATATCTAATCAAATTTCATCAAATCTGGTGTGCCCAGGGCTTCTTATTTCTGTGTTTTTTATCTGAAACTTCTATTCTACTTCAGTGTTCTGCTGATGCACCCAGATCCCGATCTCTGTATAAATTTTTGATTGGTCAACTGAAACCATCACCCTTGACACTATCAATGATTGACATTCACATTGAAGAAACAGACGATGTGTCACAATGTGAATTGCTTATTACTTAGCATTTCTTATCATCACATCTTCAATTCGATGTTGCTTAAAACGTAGTTCTCTTATACCAATAGAAGGTAGGTTAGGTTAGGTTAGGCCAAAAGAAAAGGCCCATTGTGATATCACATAAATCTAGAGAATTACTTCCCACTAGTCGAACCATTTTGAGCTTTTTAAAAAGCGAAGGAGATATTTGATACGTTTTTTAGCTAATTCACTGGTATTATCAAAAGAGTATTCTCCCAGATGAAGTTTGCGTCTTAGTGAAAGAGCAGGGCAAGTGCATAGGAGGTGAGAGATTGTTTCCTCTTTTTCTCATCCATACAGCTCCTGCAGAAGTCATTTGAGGCTACACCAAGTCGTATTGCGTGTCTGTCTATAAGACAGTGTCCCCTAAGAACACCTATTAGGGAGCTAATATGAAGTCTGCTTTGAGATAACAAGTCTTAAGAGCGCTTTAGGTCCAGTGAAGGCAATATAAGATTTGTGGCTGCGTATGTTGGTAAATTGTACCGCCTAGAGTTTGCTATCGCAAAAGCTGTTTCTTTTAGCAGGAGTTTACATGTAGCTTTCGGTATACATATCTTCTCCCTTTCAGTTGAAATAGGTATAACGGTTCCATTTTTAGAGCTGCGCCATCTCCATAAGAGACGATCGACAATCGAGGGCCGTTGGAGATTTGGTTGAGACACCGTCAAGGGATTTGATAGCAGTCTGTCTGTCAGAGAAGATGCGGATATCAGAAGTTGATATCACGTTTGCTCTTAGCCAGGAGAGAACCTCATGCAGAAGTTTTTTGTCTTCCCATTCATCTCTGGATGAACTGGATACCTGGAAGTTTTTTCCAAATTGGGGTTTTGGAATAGTGTAGTCTATGTACTTTGGTATAGAACCAAAGGGGTTCAAAATGATGGAGTGCCCCTCATTGTTGTTGGTCCATTAAGATGAGGCGTTGATTCTTATAGCTGTACTGGCTGCCACTTGTTTGCTGAATATGTCGAGGGGTGTCAGATGGAGGAGAGTGTCTAACGCTGCTGAGGGTGTGGTTCTCAATGCCCCGCTTATGCAGAGAAATGCAGTGCGTTGGACCCTGCTGACTTTGTCGTAGTTGGTGACTTTCTCCAGTGTAGTCCACCATACTGCAACCCCGTACATAAGTTTTAGTCGTATGACCGATGTGTATAGCCAGTAAGTTATGCGAGGTTGAAAACCCCATTTGCTTCCTATAGCTTTCTTGCAAAGGAAAAGAGCTACTGTAGCGTTTTTAAATCTTTCCTGAATATTAGATTTCCAACTTAATTTTTTGTCCAATATCAGACCAAGATATTTGGCTTCATTGGTAAAAATAAGTGGTACACCTTTTATTGAAGGAGGTACAATTACTGGGGTCGTGTATTTCTGTAAAAAGGACGAGGTCTGTTTTTTGAGGATTAGCATATTTGTTGAAAGTTGATATTTGATACTTTGTTTTTAAATACTTAGTTTATTTTATTGTTATCAAATTTTTCTAATTTTTATATGTTCGATGTATTGAAAATAAATATAATTAGTTTTCAGAATCTTAAAACATCAATATTGAGTGCGTTTTGGAGGAGGTCTCACAGTGTATTAGGATATTCTCCTGTGACGGCGATAGCAAGATCATCGGCATACGCATTCACTCTGTAGCCTTCCCTCTCAAAAGATATTAGTAGTTCGTTAACCACTATGTTCCACAGGAAAGGGGACAGAACACCACCTTGCGGAGTGCCTCTACCGACAGACCTTTTCGTACAAAAATCCCCCATCTTAGAGTTGATGATCCTGCTTTTGAGTATTAGATTAATCAATTCACAGAGTGAGTATTCAACGTTTAGGGTCGTCATAGCAAAAGTGATAGCGGATGTGTCAACGATGTTGAAAGGCCCTCATTATCCAGAAAGGCCACCATGGTATATTCCTTTTGCTCTAGGGAGTATTCGATAGTTCTTATCAGAGTGTGCAAGGCATCGATAGTCTCTTATTAATACCTTTACGTACATGGATATCAATCAATCGTTTCAGAGTTTTGAGAATGAATGATGATAGGCTAATAGGTCTTAGATCTTAAGGGTTGAAATGCGTGCATTTGCCTTCCTTGGGAATAAAAACTACCTTTACTTCTCTCCATCGCTGATGTACATATATAGACCACATCTAGACAACTTTTAAAGACCATCTCAATGATTGCAATGTTATGTCAATGGTAAGTTGTAGCTCAGCGGATCAGAAAGTTCTGGTTTAAGTAAGTAAACGTAAATAAAACGTAAATTAACCGTGTCAGTCGTTCCATCGTTTTTGAAGAAGTAAGGTCCAATCACTCCTCCGGACCAAAGAGCGCACCAAACAGTTACTTTTTGTGGATGAAATGGTCTCTTCAATTACTTGAGGTTTCTCAGAACCCCAAAACGACAATTTTGTTTATTAGCATACTAAGAAATTTGCTTCGTCGCTGAAGAAAATTTCATTCGAAAAATCACCTTCCATCGCCTGTTATTGTGAATGGGCAGCTGTTTTTAGTTGTTGTGTGAGTGTAGATTCAAATGCAAAATACGCCATAATGTGCCGTAAGACAGTCCTTATTCCTCAAAACGACAAGGAATGGACACATACAAAGATATTTTTAGTTATACGAGCAAAATGATGATGCACAGGCTTTACAATATCCAGTCTCTTCAAATTTCTTCACAATTTGGCCAATTGCTTGCGTAGTTGGACGATCGTGGAAACCATAGTCTTCTCTTAAACACGATATGTGGCTGTAGGAGAATCACCATTTTGTAGTAAGTTTAAACAATCCATTTTCGTTAATATCAAACTTTCAACTAAAAAAACAAAATTGGTTTAACAACTTAGTTTGACAGATGTCGAGTTACACCCTATATTTTTGAACCCAAAAATGGGTAACCCATTCACTTGTAAAACTTTCAGAAATATGAACAGACAGGCACGAATGAGAAGCTATCAATGTAGTTCGCCTCTTTTTTTAAAATTGCATTTTCAATGAGACTTTTTAAAAAAAAAAAAACAGAAAATACAAGCTACCACTTTTAAAAGCTGAGTATTTCATGGATTTTAGAAAATTTCGAGGTATTTCGTCGATTAATTTTTCGTCACTCATTCCTTGCTTCAAAAAAAAGTCCAAATGTCAAGTTCTTTTTGTGGAGGGTAGGGGTTGGGGAGACATATTATTCCGATGAAAAGTGAATAAATATTTTAACATTATAATACAATACATCTGGAATTGTGGAGTAAAGAATGCTCACATCACCTGCCTTGCACGCATTCAAAGCATCTTTCATGCCTGAATACCTATAAATGGAATGGGATATGAAGAAGGGATAGACTTATATGTAAGTAGTATGGGTACCTGAACCTACAGGAGTAAAAATACCCACTATTGCTCGAGCTGCTGTTGCTGTTATGGTGGTGCTGCTGCCGATTCGTCTTGATGCGGTATAACGTGCAAGCGCACAACAAATTGACAGCGTAACATGATTCGCGCAACATACCAACTCCGCACACTCATGTTCACGTTCATTACGTGCAGCGGGTCAATACAAAATGTTTCGACAGATATTCGACATGTACTTTTCCATATATGAAGGTAGGTACAATCTTATGGTCTTCTTGCTGCGATCGCGTCCATCGCGTCGCGTCGAGTCGGTCGTTCGTCTTCGATGGATGCGATCGACAAACAAACGGAGCACCACCATAAACAAAACAGCCATATAAGAAATAGTTTAGCAACATTGCGCGCAATTCTGAGAGATTGAACTTGAAACAGAAACAACCACAAAAACGCAAAAAAGTTCGAACATCTCTCGAAGATAAACAATCTTTCCTGCTACATCGCACGAAAGACGCAAGGACAAGCCCAGCAAAAGTATATACTGATATCCCCTTCGATACTCCACCTTCTGGCATCCCCTAAATTCACCACCATCATCATCATCATCATCATCATCAAGCAGGGCCTAATCCTCATCATCATCATCAACAGGCAGCAGCAACAGAACAGAGGAGTATCACCATGAAGAGAGCGCAAAAGTAGCAGCAGCATCATCACATTGCAGAAACAGTAGATCAAGTGATAGATATGAGTTCTGCAAGCTTGGCACAGCTCCCGATCGCCCGATATCTTAGGGTGATTCTTTATAGTTTTGTTTTTTATTTGTTGTTGCTTGGTTCCATTTGGTGATGGCGTGGCTCCTCGCTCCTACGATTCCGGTATCCGTGGACAAGTGGCATTTTGTTGTTGTTGTTGTATTTTTTGGCTTATTGCAAAACCACAGAAAATTGTGTCTCAATTCACGGAATTAAGCAGCTTATCAGGAGGTTTCGATCTCGATATTTTAATCGTTGGTAGCAATAAATTACGCACATTGGCACATTTGCTCAGTGAGTTAAAGCTTTAGGTTACGTTTCGTTTCGTTTACGTCCATCGTTTCGTCGCTTGTTTATTTTATATGTATGTATGTGGCAAAGTGTTGTGGTGATCTGCATTAGCCGTTGATGTTTGTTCTTCTTCTTTACTAAGCGAAGAACGAAAGTGTTAAATCTTGAGCTAAGCCACATAGTCTTTATCGAAAGAAATAGTTCTCGAAGCAGAACCAATATCTTAACCTTCTTCAAGATGTTATCTTAGATCTGTGGTGATTGTCGTTCAATGATCACGTCAGCTGGTGGACTTTTTTTGACTAAGTACCAACCAACTAATAGTTGATGGTGGTAAGGGCATGTACGTACCTTCAACATGAAATGTACATAGCTCAAAGGGCTTAACAGTTTGTTTTATACAAACGGAAAAAAACTCCCAAAGTTGTTTAAATAGGGTTTCATATTGTTCTGCTAATGTTTCTCTTGTGATGGTTTGCACTTAATAATTTTTCAAGAAAATGCACTCATTAAAAAAATACTTGTTTTTAAAGTCCTTTAAAAATCCTTAAAGAGAAGATCACACCCATTTTTATTTTCTATCTGAAGAAAATGTTGAAAATAAAGCGTGATTTTTTAAAAGCTATATGGAAAAGCTGAAGATTATTTCATGCTAATGTTGACCTTGACTGCGCCTCAAATGGTCCATCCGCTTAGTCCAATTTTGGCATACTTTTTCCAACACATCGGCTAGTATCTCACAAATAAATGATTCAATGTTGTCTTCCAATAGGTCAATTGAAGCGGGCTTAGTCATGAGCTTAAACATAGTCCCACAAAAAATTGTCTAAAGGCTTAAATCGCTTGGCCTAGACGGCCAATTGACCGGTCCCGAACGTGAAATAAAATATTCACCGAACTCTCCTCTTAATTAATCCATTGTTGCGCGTGCTTGCGTTTTGGCAAAAGAAAAGTTGGATATCATCTCACGGTAGCGCTCACCATCCACAGTTACGTTTCGATTCGCATAATCTTTGAAGAAGCACGGTCCAATGATGCCATCAGCCGCACCAAACTGTGACTTTTAGTGGATTCATTGGTAGCTCTTGCAATGCTTCTGGCTGATATTTACTCCAAGATCGACAATTCTGCTTATTTACGTACCCATTGAGCCAAAAATGAGCTTCGTCGCTGTACACAGTTTTTCGGCAAAAAAGTGGGTCTTCGGCCAACTTTCCAAAAGCCCATTTACCAAAAATTGTACGTTGCAGTAGATCGGTCGGCTTTAATTCTTGCACAAGCTGTATTTTAAAAGGCATCACACCTAAATCCTTCCGCAAAATTGTCCATCCTGTTGAGTAACAGAGGCCCAATTGCTGCGAACGGCGAATTGATAATCATCATTAACACTGGCCGATACAACAGCGATATTATGTTTAGTTCGCACTCTACGTAAGCGTTTTTGTGGTTTAATGTCCAACAATGTAAATTTGGTGGTAAATTTAGTCACAATACCTTAATAGCCGCTTCAGTGGGTCGATTAAACTGACCGTAAAATGGAAGAAGCACGCGATGAACTTTCTTAACAGAGCACGCATTTTGATTATAAAATCCGTTTTTAAGACGATTTATGGTTAAATTATAGACCAAACTGAAGATTTTTGACAGTGAAACAAAGCACGAAACATGCGTCAGAAAAAATATGCCAAAAATATAATAGCTAAAAAATCACCCTTTATTTTTGCATTCTTTTAAGACCTTCAGCTTATAATTCTTGGTTGTTCTTAATCTCTGAAAATTGTCTCGTACATTTAAGACGGTCACCATTTCAGAATTGGTAACACTTTCCATTAGCTGATTTTGTGATACAGCGTGGTTTTTAGCCGCTTTTGTACCAATTTCAACATGATGATGTCAATGTAGTACCCGTGGCATGATGGTTAGTGCGTTGGGCTGTCATGCAAGGGGTCTTGGGTTCAATCCCTGTCTGTGCCACCTTAATTTTAAAAAAAATAATTTTCGCGGGTCCTGCCTCTTGCGAGGAATTGACAAATCCTTCAAGAGTAATTCTTGTCATGAAAAAGTGCTTTCTTAAATTAGCCGTTCGGATTAGGCCTAAAATTGTAGGTCCCTTCCATTCCTGACAACAGTACTCGGACACAGGAATGGTTGAGAGTTGTAAGTCACTAGGCCCTGGTTCACAACGGACTGTTGCGCCACCCCATTTGATTTGATGTCAATGAAAATTGCTGTTTCGTATATGTCGATTGGAATTTTTTTTTATTTCAATAAGGACTTTGTTTTGAAATCTTATAATACATTCATTATTTGTTTCTTTGCACAGCCCCCAAATATTGCCTAAGGTTTTTTCTGAATCTTCTTGTTCTTCAAATTTTGCTCTTCGTGTTTCCTCTTGATGTGCTCTTGTCATTTAAGCAATGCATCCAGAGTCAATTCAAGGTATTTAGCAGTGTTAGAGCAAGGTACTTCTGTACTGTTTTTAGAATTACAACAGTATTTATGTTTTTCTTTGTAAAAATTATAAGTGTAGTTTTTGTTTCATTTAGTATAATACTTAATTTTTGCGCTAAAACACTTTATTATCGGCTGCATCGTCAGCAAATATCTCCATGATAACGTTATTATCCAATGGAATATCGCTTACCAATAAAAGATACAAGGTTGGTCCTATAACACTTCCTTGCGGTACACCGGCTTCTATTGTCTTTAGTTTCAAGTAATTTTGGTCTAAAAAGTCGGTTCGTAACATAAGATTCAGCGTTTACGGAATTTTTCAACTCCAGACAATTTTTGTATCAAATTTGTCTGCATTAAATTACAAGTGTTTCTTCCTTAGAGAATTTATAGATTTACGTTTTCAAGTATTATTGGTTCAATTCAGCACAACCCTCTTTTCTAAAAACTCGAAATTCAACTTACCATTTCTTTGGTCTCTCCACTTCCACGTCAACTTCACGCATCAAATGAAATTTTTATTTTAATCGATATCCCTCTGGGCTCTGACATGATTTATTCCTCTGGCATTGTCTATAACCCCCAAAAGTACTTCACTCAACGCCGCGCCGCATCAAAAGAAAACAAAAATCAATTTTGTACATTTTATATAACATACAACTCTACGAATACGCTGCCATTTTGAATTCTCAAGAAACATTTGCACGAAAAAAAAAAATACAAAAGCAAAAGCAAAACGAAACAAAGCAACACTTCAAACTGAGCAATTCTGTCAGTCACTCGCACATTCACTCACCATATATGTAAGTAGATACAGCTTATAGGGTGGGTGTTAGTCTGTATAATACAGTAACAGTTACAAAGTGTTTTTGAACAAACAAAAAACACCCCAAAAAGGACATATTCCGGTTCATGGTACGCGGCATATCGGTATAGGTAGGTATAGGTACCTTTGACGTTGTGTATCGTTTTGGCTTGTCCTATGAGATTGAAGTGAGACGAAACACCCCATATCAAACTGGGATAAGAATAAGACATACTCTCAAAAAATAATTCTTGTTCCGGGACCTGTTCTGGCTCTGGGTGCACTACAACTTACATTCAACAATAGGGGATGTTTTGTTAGATTCACATCGACGCTGATACTGATAGTGAGTTTCTTGACGTCGCGTCGTCGTCGTCTTGGGGAGGTTGGCGAGGGCTGACTACGCGATTCTGATGAAAGCACAAAGAGGTGGCATTTAAACGTCGTTTTGAAGAATTTTTGAATTTCTCTGTAACCAGCAGTACACTACTGCAGGTATAGAAGAAACAATCATTATACCTATACAAATATAGGGTTGGGAATATGCACACATAGTGAGATTTCTTATAAGGGTTTTAATTTTTTTTTGCGAGACTGTTATATATTTTCATGGGTCTGACATTAACTGCTATCGCGTATAGTAGTTCCTTTCTACTTTTCTTTTCTTATTTTTTGCTTTTCTTGTGCACACTAGGATTTATTGACACCGATGAAATGTGCAAGCGGAACCACCACCATTACCGCACTACACAATCAGAATACATTTTTTTCTTTGTTAACTTTTTTATATCGTTGAGTTCCCACTCTTTTCAAAAATGTCAAGTTTCGGTTAGAACATAAAAAGTGAGTAAATAAGAATTTCATATTGATTTTTTAAGTAAAATCAGTGTAAGCCAAAATTCTCAAAACACGCTTCATAAAAATCCTTGTTTTTGTAACTACTTCCTCAAACGGTTTGGAGAAAATTATAAAAAATATTTAAAAATTAAAATTTTAAATTGACAAAAGCAGTTTTGAAAAAAAAAATTGAAAAATTGTGCTTCACTTTTTAGTGTACGCTTTTCCAGTACACTAAAAAGTGAATTTCAATTTTTCAATTTTTTTTCAAAACTACTTCTGTCAATTTAAAATTTTAATTTTTAAATATTTTTTATAATTTTCTCCAAACCGTTTGAGGAAGTAGTTACAAAAACAAGGATTTTTATGAAGCGTTTAAAACTGATACTGAAGTCTTTAGAGAGATTGCATAAGATATTCAAAGTAAATATCTTCTTAAAAATTAAGCAATAGAGTCCAAAATTGCCAACTATAGGATACGCATAATGCTTGAAAGGAGACAAGATCCGAAGAGGTTTTAGCTAGTCTCGATCTCGTCTATATCGAAAAATTTTATTCTCGTCTCGGTCTCGTTTTTTTCTTGTCATATTTTTCATCGTTAGTCCCGTCTTATTTCAATTTTGTTTCAAATATTATTTAGATCACAGTCGTCTTTCAATAGAATTCGTCAGTGTTTGCTATCTTCTGTTACCAACATTTTCTGGGCAACTATTGTAAATTTTTGAAGGTTCTGTATACATCGAAGTCGTAGCTATTCTTCAATGAAATTTAATAGTTAATGGAGAAAATAAAACGTTTAAGACGGTGCACGTTTGTAGTTGTAGGATTTGTTTTCATTTCAACGATCGAAAAAGAATTTTCTAGGAGAAGTATATAAAACCCGAAAAGAACGATGAGACTCTCGAAAAAATGTCGGTAAAAAAATATAGTTTCGTCTCGGTCTCGATCTAGTCTCGTCTCATTGCCAGTCCTACGAGAGGAAACCAGGCGAGACTTTTTATAGTCTTGTCTCGGTATCGTCAAAAAGAAAAAATGAAGTCTCTTCTCGGTACCGTTTATCGACTCGTGTAACTATGTCGCTCTCTGTTATCGGTCTCGCTGTCGTATCTCTATTAGTGTTTTAGTCATTTATTGACTTTCAGAAATAAAATAAAAATCTTTTACAAGCTTTTTCGGAGTCGAAACAAGCTATTTCTTGCTTGGTTAAATGTATTTTCTGTTTGCATTTTTTGAAAATGGCAACACTCACATCACTAACTACTAAAGCAACTTTCAAGAAAAATATAAGAAATGCACAGAACGCGAATATACATACGTACGTAGAAGAAATCATGAACAACCACCACCTTTTCGTCGATGTGTCTTCCGAGGGCGATATGACGTAGACGTAGACGATGAACAACGACGACGATGACTATGAAAGTTGCAAGCAACTATATAAGATCGTCATTTAAGGGTGTAGGAACATCACAAGTAAGTTAGCTAGCTCGAATAGCTATTGTGTATGCATTGAAACATAAATCATGGTTACTATATAACTAAAGCAGCAAATACCGTTAGCGCCGCTGAACCGTGTTTTGTTCGCTTGATTATCAATCAAATTATTTTCTCTCTTTCGCACCACCATCCATGCACCACCCCGACCACCACCATTATCGTCATTCTCATCATCATCACCATCATTGCTGCTCTGGGACCAAAAACTAGAATGCTCTATATACTTTTGCCCACCTTCTTTTGTCCGCCCTGAATTGTACATCAAGCAAAATGAGGGTGTGCAATCAGGACATTAGATAACGGAGGAAAATTTATTGTCATTGATTCGCCTTAGCGAAAATGACGATCTCTCTTTCTCTTTTCTTTGGTCTTTTGTTTTCTTTTGTTGTTTTTCATTTTGGTTTTGGTTTATTTTGTGCTTGGTCTTGCTAGTTTCTTGTAGTGGCTTTCTTCATTCTTTTGGAATTGATTCTTTCTTGTGCCTTGACTCTTTGACTTTCTCTTGATTTTCGGGGGTGGCAATACTGTGGTGGATGGAGGATAAATTTATGCCTCTTTTGGGGAGCATTTGTGATCATAAATATTATTCATATAGAAAAAAAGTATCCTTGGAGTGTCCTTTTCTGCTGCTGTTGTTGTTGTTCTTAGCTCAGCAGTAACACATCCCTGACGACGACATCGACAAATATAAAACCCAAGGAAATTTCTCGACTGACGAACCCTTCAGAGTATTGAGAATGCTCTCAACGAAGAACAAGGAGTAACACATCCATCCTATCCCTCATTTGGGGGCCTTTGATGGCGGCCATGACCATAAATCACCTATGTTGTCTGTCATCATGAGTGGTTGTTATTCGAAGAAGTATATTTTGTGCTGTATGACGTCAACCATTGACAATGACAATGACAACTACAACGATGAACGACGAACGACAACGTCCGTCGTCGTATGTGCTATGTTCTGTTGCTGGTTGCCTTCTGCTGATGATGATGACGATGGCGATGATTGTCGAAGTTAAAAGGTTTCCTTGTGAGAATGAATATATCATCCTGGGTCCTCCTGGAACCATCACCAAAACTAACTCGCTTATCGGGTTGGAGGTGGAATAAAAAGAAAAAAGTTGTCATTTTCAGAGTGATTTACATTCGATGAGTGCTGAAATGTGGATAAGAAAATAAATAACCATGGAAATCTCAGAAAGAAGAAATTGAAGGACGATAAAGACGAGAGAGAGCAGGGGAAGGATTGAATAAATAAACGACCAATCGCCCAACCGACAAACGATGACAACGACGGACGACGACGGAAGACTTGGCGGATGTGAGGATTTGACGGTTTAGGATTTCCAAGCAAATTAATGTGATTTACTACATTGGCCTTGTGGGTTAGATTTATTTATACTGATTGATAAAGTGGACAAGGGAGAAGGTATAGAGCTAGTGAATTTAAGAAGAAACACACACAATACTGATGGGCTTAGAAGTATGGCCTTTTCAAAATTATGTTTGCAAATTTTATATAGCGCCATTGAATGATAAATCATGATGGTTAGGATGGACGGTAGATAGATTGCCAAAATGTGGGCTTAGGCGTGGTCAATATAACGATTTGAATTATGGGAAAGAGGCAACCAAGGTTTTAAATACATTTTAACTTATTAAAATCAAAGTTAAGTAAAACTAAATCCAAACAGAAATAGTGACAAATTAAAATACCACATAAAACCCAGGAATCATTCGCATATTAATGAAAATATAGACACAGAGGAAATCGTTAGTTACAAAGGACAAAATGATGGTCGTAAAAATTGCAACTTATCATATTAAGGTTTTTTGTCTAAAATGTCTGTTATAAGGCTGAAAAGATTTAATAAATATTGATACAGTATAAGTTTTGTAGCTAGATTATGAGATGTACTTCAAAATAATGTAAGTAATTTTTATTCTACGAGCAGACGTATAGAAGTAACAGCGGTTCTAAGAAATGGCAAATGTCGATAATATTAATTTTCCGCATATTTTGTATCTGTATTTAAAAATGTGTCAGGTACGAAACACCACGTCATCCTCGGTTCAACGCTCGTCCCCAATGACACTCCCTATGTAAGCTCGATTGATAGAGACAATTTGCTTGCAGCCATTTTGCTGGTAATTTGACGCTACTGAAAAGCGGCATGAGTCGTCCTGTTCTTGAGAGCGAAAATGATTCTATGGGACGACTCTTCTTTCGCACTCATGCAGTCGCAAGAGTACTGAAAGACCTTGACATACACAAATCCGCTGGGCCAGATAGTATTCCCCCTATTGTTCTGAAGAGGTGTTCTTCAACACTGGCAAAACCACTGCGTAAGATTTCCATCTGTCCTATTCTACAGGTCTCTTTCCGAGTGGATTGAAAACTGCATTTTCCAGCCTGTCCCTAAAAAGGCGAATCCTCCTCCCCCTCAAACTGTCGTTCAATTGCACTTACGTCCCTTCTTTCTAAGGTCATGGAAACGCTGATTAATTTTATGGCTTTCGTAGCAATAGGTCCACTGGTGATCTCATTGATCATCATCAGCTTTTCATATTCGTTTCTAGATTCACATCCTTGTCCTTCGGATGTGGAACTTATTATGATAAGCTCATTAAAATTCCGATCTGGACAGGTGCCCCCAAAACAAGTTTAAATCTCTTGGATAGAATTCAAAAAAGGGCTTTAAAAATGAAAGGCGATAGAACTATAATCGAAACATTTACATTGCTAGAACACCGCCGCAATGTTTCATGCCTTTCGTTGTTTAATAGATATTTTTACAAGCAGTGTTCTGTCGAATTAGCCAGTTGCATTCCACCCTTTAAACAATTCAGCCGTAATACTCGCACTTCTAGGAATGCTCATCAGAGCATGTTGAATGCTTTCGCCAACTCTGTTTTTTGCTTAAATTTTGATGTTCAGAACTTTAAGACCAATGTGCATCGGTATCTCCTTTTGAATCCTTCCCTATTTTCCGCACGCTCGCACTGTGTTTAAATATAAACATATAAAGGGTACTAATAACCCCTTAAGTGCTTGTGAATTTATAAAATAAAAGCTTATAAATGTAAATTTATTGTCCTTCTATCAAAAGGCATATATACCGTTCCCCATTTAAATAATCAATCAACTAAGAGTGAACTTGGTCACTTCGTATAAAGAAAATAGTTAGTATAGTATACTCTTTATTAAAGTTTACAATTTTATACTTTTATTTAGACAAGTTCTACATCACTTTTTGTTAAATAAATAAAAAACACTTACAGAAATTTTGCGCATGAAAAATCTAAATATTTATGAATATAAGTTTATTATTGAGTTAAGTCAAGATATTTGGAACATCATTATTAAGAAAATATAAAAAGTCATCACATAAACTTATTAAAATATTTTAAATTTATATTATTATTTAAGCCGTCATAGCTTAGTATTAAAGTTTTAAATTTTAAGCTTCTATAAATTTTGCAAACACTTCAAAATCTTATAAATTGTGTGCCTTCTATATTACTTTCTATACAAAAGTACTGAAGTGTTAGTTTTTTGAAATTAAGGCTACTAAAAATCTTTAATAAATCGTTAAGTACCAAAAAAACTAATTTTTCGAAATAATATTATTTTTTAAGTATGTTAATGATATGAAAAAGGAAAAATGCATTTGTTCAAAGAAAACCGTTGGAGTTAAAAACAACAGCGTTTAATCATATGTCAAAAATGTCTTCATTTGAGAAAAAAATGTAAATATGTAAAATACTTTTTGGGTTCTGCCCAAATTTAATAAGCTTAAATATTTTTTGAATAAGTAGGTACTTACTACTGAACTAAAACAAAGAACTTAGATGTGTGAAAAAAAATAGTTTAAAACAACTGTGCCCAGATAAGTAAAGAGAGCAATTAAGTATTACAACTTTTTGTTAGCTCGGAAAGATGTTTAGCATTCAACAAGCAATGCAAAATTTTAAAACAAGGAGAGTTAAGATGAAAAAATACATTTTTTAACTTTTCCATTTTAGAAAAAAATAAAGTTACCTGCTCAAGAAAAGGTACTGTTTAGGCACAATTTCGACAAATCAATATTTTTGACATTTGGTATTTTTGTAAACTTCTAAACTCTTGTTTGTAGTAAGACAGATCTCATGTTCTACAAAGTCTTGCTGAAAAACTTTTTTCTAGCATTTACGATTCAAAAGTTTTCCTAAAATGGATATTTTCTACAAAAGACTAATCTCTAATGGCCTTGTAGACTTAATATCTCTGTACCAATTTTCATCTACATTCCGATGTGTATATTTTCTCAGAACTAATGTATATACATTCTTTCATTTAACTTTTGAAATACCTACATAGGTATTAAAAGCTTATTTATATATCAAAAAACCAAATCAATCCGCTGCGCTGCCTTTATCCATGTTCCTCAAACTTTTACAAAAACAAAGTTTTCCAATGATTGGTTTTAAGTGATTTGTAATATGTGATGAAAAAGTATATCTTAAGATCACATATCAGCTTAACCGTATCCTTTTATTCATAATTTAAATTACTAACATCTCTAAGATCTCGAATCGATTGTGTGACCCCAAAGAAAAATGAATTAAAGAATCAAATCACAACATCTCGGAGAATGTGAATGTGAGATGATCGGCGATTACCTCTTCGAGAAATATAACGTTCAGAAAATCATTGTTCCCTCCTCTTTATTCAACTTTTACCCAATAATACATACGAAATACTTAAAAACAAATATTCTCCTATACGGTCCTCGGAATAGGAAATAATCCTCCCAAATAGAGTTTTGATTGATGTGCTCCTCACTGGTGGATGCGAGCGGTTAAAGCATATGGACGCGGCATCCTCATTCTCGCCTATACAGCATCAATCATCGCTACTAACTGATTTGAAAAACATTTGCTTTTCTATTCCTCCCTATGCGCTCACTTGCGGACACACTTGTCCCGCGCTTGAATGCCCCCAACTGTCACCGCATAAAATCAACCGATTCCGACTTGAACCATCATCATCAGCAGCGTCGTCGTCATCGTCCAATAGCATTTTCATCTGTGTGCTGAAAATTTTGCAGTAAATTGTCTGGAATTCCGACAACTAACCATTCCCTTATGATTGTATTTTAGTCGTCCTTTCTGCAACGCAGCACTTTGTCAAGGATAACACGACTCTGCCACGCTTTGGCTTTAGTGTTTCATGTTTTTGTTGTTATTACTCCCATACCATATCCCTTTTCCTCCTTTACCGAACTTTTTGCTATCACCATCAAAACAAACCATGGTCAACCCAATCATCAACAACATCGTTGTCCATCACCATGTGGACATTGGACACATCATGGCTCGGCTTTGCTTCAGCTCTGTTTTGGTTTGGGTGTTTGTCTATCGGTCTGCATGATGGTCTCCTTGTCTGGTGAGCCAATTGAAATATTTGCTCTCGTCTCCATGGCTGCAGCTCTGATGATGGAGTCTGGGACTGCGCTCCTGAATTGAATTGAATTGGATTGGATTGGATGGAATGAACACGAACGCAGCTTCCCATAAATTACTTCGCAATTATCATGTCCCGACTGCCAAGTTAGTATAAATACAAGTCGAGAGTTGGTACAGCTCGTATGTACATGTGTATAGGAAGCACGATGATGACGATGGAAGAAGAGCTAAGCTGATGAAACTCTGGATGTTTGTTTAGCCAGATGATGCGTTGCTGTGTTGTTTTTTGGGTGCAACTAGGACTGGGGCGCCGCATTGGGCCGACACTGACGACACCGATATGGACGAACAACACTCGTATGTGATGAATAAAGACTGGCTGCGATGCAGACATGTTACTCTTATATATCTATGTAGGTACAAACTTTCATATTGTGGCAATGTTGCGAATGGTTTTTCTTGGTCTTTTTTCTGTCTTGCTTAATGTACATTTGATGACCAAACTCATGTCCTCTTTATCAATTTCATTAACTGCTAAAAAATGAACATACATGAAGGCATCTTGTCGTCTTTTTCTCTCTATTCAGGATAGCTAAATAAGTGTTTACGTTCTTGTTGATTTAATGGTAGAGACTTTATAGTAGCGAGGAGTTTAATTAACAATTTGCTTCCAACCCAAAACTCGGACCTTAAACTAGTCTTGTAGAGTTCGCTGAGGTCTTTTTGTTTGTAGAATTCTTGATGCGATTATTTTTCGAGGCCGACTAACTTAGCCTAACTGAATCCGTTCATCTATCAAGAATGTATATTTTCTATGGTAAGTGATAGAAGAAGCGTTCTCCCCTCGTTAAATTAAAATATTTTGAAATAATGGCAGTCGCTTATGTTGCTATCATTTAGTTTTATTGGTATCAGAAAATATCGCCACCACCATGAATAGCAAAATAGCTCTGAAGAAAGTTAGCAACTGAGCCACTAGTACTGGATTAGGTGTAAGGTTATGTTAAAGTGGCTGTCCAAGATGGAACCGGACACACTTAGGCCAGTTTAATGGCCCATTGTGATACCACATGAATCTTGAGGCTTCCTCCTAAGCTCAATTAAACCGGTTTGAGTCCCTGACGAAACGTGAGAGACTGATTATGCTGATATTAATGAGATCCTTAAAGAAGAATTTTCCTAGGTAATTCTTTCGTTTTCGAGCCAGAGCAGGGCATGTACCTACAGAGAAGATGAAGAATTATATCCTCCTCTTCCTCGTCCATACAGCTTCTGCAAATGTAATTTGAGAATTCGCCTAGCCGCGTCACGCGCTTTCCTATTAGAGCTTTAAATCTAGTGATAGCCAAATTTTTTTTTTGACCTGACACGTGGTATTGTTGTTCCATCATCGTGTGTCTGCCTTCTTCATAGCATCTTGCATTAGCAACAGTTTACAAGTAAAGATTTTGTATGCCAGCATTTGCCAAATGTGGAAAGATGGGCTGCAGTATACCGTTCCTGGCGAGTTCATCTACCTTACAGTTATCTGGAATGTCTCCATGGCCCGGCACCCAGCAAAGGTGAATATTAAACTGTTGTGCCATCTCCATTAGAGATGATCGACAGTTATGGACTGTTATAGAGTGTATAGAGAAAGAGTCCAGAGATTTGATAGCAGCCTGACTAACTGAGAAAATACGAATATCAGATGTTGATATCACCTTTTCTTTAAGCCAGGACAAGACTGCCTTTGTCGCCAAAAGTTCCGCCTGGAACACGCTACATTGATTGCGAAGGCGGAATGAGAGACTTAGTTTCAGTTGTTCAGAGTACATGGCATAGGCAGGGATTGAACCCAACACCTCTGGCATGACAGTCCAACGAACTAACCATCATGCTACGGGTACATGCCCATTACTACCAAAACTTAAAAAGAATTATAATACTGGCAAACTTAATAAGGTTCAAAGAACAGCTCTATTGTTGGTAATACAAGACTACATCTACGAAGCTGTGGCCTATACCTTTAGCAAAAATCGTTCTATTTATATTTTAGGCATTAACATTCAGGATCACTTGAATAGGTACCGAACACTGAATATATTTAGTTTTGTAGTAAATATACTGCAACCTGAAAGATCTCTTGTGCCCCATTATAATTTTCGCGGATACTGTCTCTTGCAATGAATTGACAAATCCTTCAAGAGTAATTCTTGTCATGGAAAAGTGCTTTCTCAAACTAGCCGTTCGGAATCGGCCTAAAATTGTAGGTCCCTTCTATTCCTGACAACAGTACTCGCACACAGGAATGGTTGAGAGTTGTAAGTCACTAGGCCCTGGTTCACAACGGACTGTGGCGCCACCCCATTTGATTTTGAATTACTTGGGTACTTACAAAGAGAGGGAAAGTTGTTTTCTTGTACTGTCCCAAGTGTTTCCGCATTTGGTAAACAAGAAATAAACAATATCTTAGATTGTGGTCAGGTGTTTCCTCATGGGTGCTTCAAAACCTTCAACTGGCACTGTTTGTTAGGACCAGATTCTATTCAATCTACAACGGCCAGTGAGCAAGTTTGTAACTATTCGTAGGTTATTCCTACTTAAGCTCATGTAGTCTTTAAATTATTTTTGGTAAGTAGTATTGTTGCCTGCCTCATTTTAGGAAGGTATTTGCAGATTTAAATTCTTTCGAGTTTTAGTTGTGACACCTACTTTCCAAATTTTGGTTATAAGATTTTAAGATACCTTAACCAGTCCCTTGAAACTTTCTCGACCCATCATTGTACTATCTGGTAGCCTTTTCTTTAATATTGCTTCGCTTACAAAATGATAAAAATTAATAAAGTACAAATTTCATCAGTTTATGGTTCAAAACAACACTTTCCAGCGCCATTTAAAGAAAGGGCTGCTTTTAACTCCCCTCACTCAGTTTATGACTCCATATTCCCTTTATTCGCTCTGTATGCCGTACACTTTAGCGTCAAATAACGAAATTGAAGACCTTGGCCGTACTGTTCTCTCTACCTAACTGATCGTAGCTCCAACATTTCACCTTTGCAATGAAATGGGCACTGGACACCGTACCCCTTATGTAAACACTGGAATGGGAAAGTTACAACTGCTTTATCCTTTCAGAGCAAACTAAATTATTTATTTTTCATCCAAGCGAATCTAAGAAGTAACATGCTTTTTGAAAAATCTCTTATGCTGGCATTGACTGACCGCGTGCAAATTCGAATCCACTTCACCTCGATAATTATTGTCAATTGCAATTTGATGGATTATTACGTGTCGCCATTGCGTTGCATTAGCATCAATCATAATCTCTCGGACATTCTGACAGCAGTGTTCTCCTCGTAGTGTGGACAAATACAGCGTCTGAAGCGCAGTGTCGGTCAGTCGGCCGGTCGGCTTAAAAATATGTGCGCGCACATTTGCAGTCGCACAAATCAGGTAACAAAATAAAAAGAGATGAAATCTGTCAAACCTGACTCAATCACAGTTCCAATTCGCGTTCAATTAGTTGCGCTGCTGAGACAATTCCAAACGACATTGTACGAGTAGATTGACCAAACGAGCAGCGAGCTGCGACCAGTCGCCATCCAGCGAGGAGCAGGGAACTACACGTGTGAACACAACAATCACTCATCTGAATTATACTTTATATGCTGGTTGTTTCGAAGATCGGTTTGGCCGCCTTGTTAGAGCTTGTACCTATGAATATGCATGTACGTCGGCTTTTGCGTTAACCCGTCATACTTGATCATTTGTAAAATACATTTGACACCTGATGACATTGACACTTGGTGCTCTCATTTGGTGCTGTCATTGCGAAACCGGAATTTACAAAGTGTCACTCACAAACTGTCACCTTATAGATGCAAAGTGTGTGATTGCGTATACAGATTGAGTTTGAGTATGAAAAAGGTACATATGTACATACGTTACGTGTATCGGGCCTGCAACTATTGGAGTTCAATGAATTTATCAGTGTTTCACCTTGATGTGTTGCTCTCATCCAGTATCGCCAGGTGATAGATTGATGGAAAAACCACAGCAGCATTGTGGCGGCGGTGGTGGTGGCGGCGCGGCGCAACGGCCGGTGTAGCTGCGGCGCGATAGTATAAAGATTGCATATTGAGCGATTGATTATGACAGGTGGATCGACACGGTTTTATACTCTCAACTTAAGCGAGACTGGGCGAAGGGTGGCGAGGACGAGACACTTGTGTGTTGACCAGTTGTGTGTCCAGAGAGCGCTGGGCCCGAGCTGATCGATCAAAAGGTGCAATGCTTCAGATTGATTCTTTTTTGTTTACTTTGTTTTATTGGGCTTCGCTTCGATTTCTCTCTTTGGGCTCGTGAGATAGTTTGTATCGGGAGCCAGTACAGTGACTCAGTATACAGAAAATTTCAACTTTTGATGGATGGATGGAATCGTTCTCATATTATTTACTCGCATACAATAAACCTACTTGCAAAAAACAAGTACATGTGATTGATCAATTAACTGTACAAGTCAATTAAAAATGAATACTGCATTGGGGCATTTGATGCAAATTGGTATATTTAAGAGTAGTTCAGGTGTGTCACGACGCTTAGCAAACCTATACTCGAAGCTTATATAGTGAGTGGTCAATCAACTAGGTTATGTCGATCCATCAATCATAAATGGGTTTGGTTCACAATTCTGGAATATAATTTTCATTTGCAAAAAGTTACCTACCTACATGCAATTAAGACGATATTTTTCTCGCAAGCTTGTGGTGGATAATTATTGTTAAATGATGTCATGGTCAACGAGAAATTGGCGCTGTCAATCTAGTCTCTAGTGTTTAAAGTCACATCATAAATCAAAGTTATAATTTATTGTGGTAGTGTTGTAATTATTTTTTTTTGCAAAATTTTTAACTTGTTGAGATCATCTAAAAACAAGTCGTGCTTGAATGTCTGTGAAGTTAAATCAATATTTAACAGCTCAATGTGCGATTTCCTTGGTACTTTTCTTTCTTTCTATACTCGTGAAAAACCATAGTTTCTCTCAGATTTTTGTGTAACTGTCGGGATTTTGGCTCTATGACTTATGTAAACTTTATGAAACCAAACATGTCATTATTTCACTCCATGACTCCATTCAAAGAATTGTTGCCCATTGTCCTCACACTGAAATCGACATTTCGGGCGATTTCAATGTACACAACTCTTCTTGGCTTCGTTATTCTAGCCAGTCAACACCGGAAGGAAGGTATGTTGAGATCTTTGCTAAGTTAAATCAACTAACTCAGCTTGTCTATGAGCCAACTCGAATCCCTGACGTTGCAGGTGAATCCGCCAACACCCTAGACTTGTTTCTTACCTCTGAACCTAAAAAATAGACAATCAGTGTAGTACCGCCTCTGGGACACATCAGACCATTGTAGCGTATCTGCAAAATTCTCATGTCTAAAAATCTAGTTAAAGAAAAAACTTCTATGAGAACAGTTTAGCATTATGACAAAGCCAACTGGGACGGTCTTAATGAATTCTTTAGGAACTTTTACTGGTCACTATGCTTCCTCGATAGTGACGTGGATTCCATCGCAGATATGCTAACAAAATTAGTTCTTTGTGAATGAGAAAGTTAATAGGGTGAAATCTATTAAATACAAAGAGAACTCATGGTTTGATCCGAGCTGTAAAGAGGTTATTAGGTTCAGAGTTGTAAGTTTCCGTTGTTATAAAGCCAACCCGTTTGAGGAATAAGTTCAAACATGCTAGAAAGTCCTGTAATGGTCAGTGACACTCCCTATGTAAGCTCAATTGATAAAGACAATTTGCTTGCGGCACAGTTTACTGTTAATTCGACGCTACTGAAAAGCGCCATGAGTCCTCCTGTTCTTGAGAGCATAAATGATTCTATGGGACGAATCTTCTTTCACACTCGTGCAGTTGCAAGAGCATTGAAAGACCTTGATATACACAAATATGGACCGGATAGTATCTCTCCTATTGTTTTGAAGATTTGTTCTTCAACTCTGGCAAAACCACTGCGTAAACTTTTCCATCTTTCCTACTCTACAGGTCTCTTTCCGAGCGGATGGTAATTAGCATTTGTCCAGCCTGTCCCTAAAAAATTCGAATCCTCCTCTCCCTCTACCTATTTCCAAGGTCATGGAAACGCTGATTAATTTTTCAGCTTAAAAATTATCTCGAAGAACGGAAGCTTATTAATGACTGACAGTATGGTTTTCGTAGCAATAGGTCCACTGGTGATCTCATGGTTTAAGTCACTGAAGAGGGGAACAAATCTTTACATCGTTTTGGAGAAAGTAAGATTCAAATCAAATGGGGTGGCGCAACAGTCCGTTGTGAACCAGGGCCTAGTGACTTACAACTCTCAACCATTCCTGTGTGCGAGTACTGTTGTCAGGAATGGAAGGGACCTACAATTTTGGGCCGAATCCGAACGGCTAGTATGAGAAAGCACTTTTTCATGACAAGAGTTACTCTTGAAGGATTTGTCAATTCCTCGCAAGAGGCAGTACCCACGAATTTTTTTTTTTTTTTTTTAAATTCAGAGGGCACAGGCAGGGATTGAACCCAAGACCCCTTGCATGACCGTCCAACGCACTAACCATCATGCCACGGGTACTACTGAAAAGAAAGTAAGATTATAGCACTTGATATTTCAAAAGCATTTGAGAGAGTTTCGCACCAAGCTCTTTTATTAAAAAGGCTCGCTTTTGATATTGATGTATCTCTTCTTCGTTTGATTAGAAATTACCTTTCTAAACGTTCAATACAAGTTTTATTAAATGGTTTTAAGTCTGAAATCATAAAATAAATGCTGGTGTCCCCCAGGGCTCCGTTTTGTCTCCGACTCTCTTCCTTATATTCATAAACGATCTTTTGTCTGCCACTTCCATTCCATTTAACTGTTTCGCTGTCGATAGTACCCTCAGCTTTTCCTTCGAATGTGGAATTTCAACGGCAGCGTATGATAAGCTCATTCAATTCTGATCTTGACAGCATTGTCCGTCCAATATGGAGTTAGAAACCGTGTAGAATTTAATGCTTCCAAAACTATCTTTTATGGAATGATATATATGTGATATTGCCAAAAATGCTGCCAGGTCCTTAGGATTTCTCCGACGGTTCAAGAAATTTGTCACCCTTTCTGATCTGGCTGTAATTTACAAAGCCTTCATCTGTCCAAAGCTTGAATATAATTCGCATATCTAGGCATGTGCCCCATTAAAAAATGATTATAGTCGTTCCATATACGAGCATTTTTGTAATTGACGTAGCCATTTTACCAGAAATGAGTTTTATTACTTTACACTGTTAACTGGATAACGTGCTTTTTCTTTAAATTAATTTAGTATATTTCTTTTTTAAAGCTTTTATGTCTTTAAAAGAATTATTGAATTGCCAAGTAACACAGTTTGTCATTCTCATCTGTCAAACCATTGAAAACAACTATTTAAACTTTTTTCGCAGCTTAACAAATACACCCTTTATATTCTGCATTGAAAACCAATCTTAGAGGTTCGATGGTCTTAACTAAAAACATGAAGGGATTGTTTAAGATTGAAGATGAAACGAAAAACCTAATTTTAAGGTAGTGCAAACATCTATTATAATACTCTAGTGATACCAGAGAAAGCAAGTGACATTATCCATAAGTGCCTATAAATGGTCATCATCATGCTTGTGAACTTGCAGCTCTACGCTTGACAAACCAGCTCACTTAACTGATGACAAAATAACGACGACATAAGGCACCATTTGTTTATAGTCTATCAATTAACTGAATGTAGATTCAATCAGACGCGCGACTATAGTAACACTTTTTTACCCATTTAAACCTATCTCATAAAACTTAATGAGTCTTTGAAAAGTTCCGCTTGATCTCCATCCCTTTTTTGAAACTCAATTTCCATTAGCTCGAACCCACTCAGAAAAAGGTATCGTTTATAGTGCAATATGAGACCTCGTTAAAATAACGCCAGCATATGTCTCCAGGATATAAACCATGCAAATGGATCACTTAGAGACCCAAAAAAACACATACAAAACAAAACCTGTGCGCTCATCGCATAAGTAACCCCCTAACACATACTAATCTAGTCGAATGCGCTGTACAAAATGCAAGCTCAAGCCCTCCAAACGCAAAACTTTAGGTTAAATTTATGCGGAAATAATTTTCTATGCGATTTTGAACAGGGAGAGACAAAGTTCGGATGACTCCCGCCACACTGAACAGCTCCGCCACTCCAACTCCCGGAGCCTGGATTGACTATCATCATACAAGTCTTCAAAGCTTCATTCATTAGGCTTGATAAACACCCAGGATAGCACACATTTATATGGCTACCTACCCCCACATATATATACATATGTCTATCTGGCTTTATAGAAAGCCTGGCAACCATACATATAGTATGTGTGTTGTGCTTGTGATGCCATAAAAAGGGATACAATTGGTTGCGCACATTTGGGCAATTAGCTGCTGCATTGGCAATGGCAATGGCTGTGGCAATAGCAAAATGTGAAAGGAGAGAGAATTGAATTTACCGTTATCATATGGCAATTTTCATAAATTTCACACGCACCAATACCATCACTTCCATCACCATTTACCACCACCACCAATGTCAGTATAGGCCCAGATAGGTAGGCAGCAACAACACTAAAAGCACCAGCAGCCAGCATCAAGAGCATCAATTCTACCACAAGTGGATCTAACTCTTTACCCTAGCTTGTGGATTGTGACTGTTTCTCCCGCTCTAGTCCTGATGGTGGTATAGAGTTGAATTTATTCTCTGCTGCGTTTAGTAGCTACACTACAACCTAGATTCATTGAGATTTTTGTGCTGTTTTGTCCATCCCCTCGCATGCAAAAGCTATGTATATCACGAAAGGGTTACGAAAAATTATGCGTGCATCCAATTCACTCTCACGGAAAAACTCACGAAATGAATCCAATCAAGTCATTTATTGTAGTCGCTTCAGAATATGTACGAGTTAGGTACTATCGATATATGTAAAGTGCAGAAGAGGCAGTTGAATGAGATTTGAATGAAAAAGTGGAATACATTTTTAGTCCTATGGTCATATAGCAATCCAGGAGCGGTTTATTCCAGCAGTCCTGTATGTAAAATATTCGCTTTTAACAAAGGACCTAGATCAAACCTAACCAATTTTTGATCAAGATCAAATTTCTTACAGGTTTCACTGTCAAAAACTTTTACAGAAATCTATACAAAAAAAATTGTCAGCTTAATTTGCAGGGGCTCTAAGTCGATTAGCATGCCTTCCTATTAAGCAGTGCCCAGTCAGGACACCTATAACGTAGCTAATGTGCAATCTACTCAGAGAAATTAATTGTTTTGAGCGCCTGGCGCTAAGATTAGGCCAAATAGTTTAGTCGCTAAACAGATGGTGGTGTTATTATGTTTGTGTTCTCTATGGTATCCTGCTTTAGCATGAGATTACATGTAGCTAAGGGGATACCTATGCTAGCATTGTGAGCCAGCAGAGGTAAAGTTGTTTAGCTTTTTGCAAGTTCGTCAGCTTTGCAATTTCCTGGAATGTCTCTATGGCCCGGCACCAAGAAAAGATGAATGTTGAACTGTGTAGCCATCTCCGTAAGAGATGATCGACAATAATTTAGGGTTGTAAGTGAGTTAGTAGAGACAGAGTCTAGGGACTTTAACGCAGCTTGGCTATCCGAGAAGATGCGTATATCATTAGTTGATATAACGTTTTCTCTAAGCCACGATACGACTTCTTTTATAGCCAGAATTTCAGCTTGGAACACGCTACAATGATCGGGTAGATCGGATAGTCTATCTTAGTATACGCCTTCACCAAACCCATCCTCCGTTTTTTATCGGCCTGTATAAAAGTTTATAGGATCATCGTTCAAAAATGATGTATTCTCCCAAGAAGACCTGGGAGGTATAGTCACTTTGAAGCTATAGTTATTAAACTAAGGATGGGGTATGGTGTAGTCAATATTACTGTTTATAGTTCTGAACGAGTTCCACAGACAGGAGGCTAGAAGCCTGATGGATGGCTGTATTGACGGCCGTTTGCTTGCTGAAAATGTCCAGCGGTATTAGATGGAACAGAACATCAAGTGAGGCAGAGGGGGTAGAGCGAAGTGCTCCTCCCATACACAGGCAGGCTGTTCGTTGGACTTTGCTGAGTTAATAGCGATTGACGCTATATTTAGCGCCGTCCACCATACCGCTACTCCATAAATAAGGATCGGCCTTATGACCGAGATATATAGCCAGTGTGTAATGCGGGGCTGTAGGCCCCATTTATTACAAATGGCCTTTTTACAGAAGAACATTTCCTTGTAAAGAGGCCAAGGTCAGTTTTTCTGATCTGATAAGCTTATTTAAAGCGTTTTGTAAGAGTTCTTTTAGTACATTGGGATATTTACCCGTTACTGCAATAGCAACATCGTCCGCATAAGTAAACACTCTGTATCCCTCTCCTTCTAGAGTAATTAGTAATTCGTTTATTACTAAGTTCTAGAGAAGAGGGGATAGGACACAACCTTGTGGCGTACCTCTGCTGACACCCCTTTGTGCAGTAAAATAGCCCAGTCTTGAATTGATAATCCTGCTTATCAGCATCTGATTAATCAATTCGCTGATTGACTTATCTACCTTCAGAGATATCTTAAGTAGATCAAACGTTCAAAAGTTTTGAGAAGAAATGATGATAAGCTGACAGGTCTTAGGTCTTTAGGGTTAACGTGGCTGGATTTCCCAGCTTTTGGAATAAAAACGACTTTAACTTGTCTCCAAGACATCGGGATGTTTGCGAATTTAAGACATCCCTTGAAGATGTTTTCTAGGATGGGTATTAGAAAACTTGCATTTTCTTGCAGTTCAGCTGGAATTATACCATCCGGACCTGCAAAATTATAGGATTAAAGCTGTTTAAAGCCCATGTGAGTTTTTCCCTAGTGACCTTGTGGAGGATACAATGTATTGTCACAACTAATTGGTGCAATGTTATTAATAATATTAGAGCTACCAGGAAAGTGAACGTCTAGTAGCAAGTTGAGCGATTCTTCGCTTGAATTGGTGAAGAGGCCAGAGGCATTTTTTAAGCAGCCTAGCATGGTTGGAGTTTTGGAGAGGATTTTGCGCAACTGGATTCTTCAGAGCAATCTTCCACGTTGCTACAGAAGTTTCTCCAGGACGATATCAGTTCTTTTTTATATATCTTTACTGATTCTTTATATGAATTCCAGTCAGACATGTCTCTAGAAGCTTTCGCTCTGTTAAAGAGATTTCTGCATTCTTTTCGAAGTGGATCTAGTTCTGAGTTCCACCAGTGTGTTTTTTTTTACCTCTTACTTGTATAAAAGGACAGGCAGTATCTAGATCAATTTTTAGGGCTAATGTTAGATTATTGGCTTTGTCGTCAAGATCTTCAAATTTGGATGGGGTATTAAAGAGTTCAGGTTTTACTAAACTATTTAACGTTCTCTTGTATATTGACCAATTTGTTCTTTTTGGATTTCGAAAGATCGGTTGGCAAGGTGGTTCATTTATAAAGTTAAATTGGATGAATCTATGATAAGAAAAGGAGTGATCTTTAGATACCTTCTAGTTCAAAATATTATTATTAATGAAGTCGGAGACAAGAGTTATATCTAAAACTTCTTGTCGATTTCTAGTAATAAAGTTTGGCTCTTTACCAACGTTACTTATGAATAAGTTTGTGTTTAGAATATATTCGGAAAGAGACTCACCCCTGTCGTTTATATCCGTGCTACCTCACACTGTATGGTTAATGTTAGCATCACTTCCGATGATGAGGCCGATGTTGAGCCTTTGCGCTTCTGCTGTTAATCTCTCCAAGGTGTTGTCACCCGGGAGAGAGCCAAGGTGGTCGTGGGCGAGATACGCTGACTCCAGCCAGAATGTTCTTCTGGCTGTTTCCAGACTTGCGGGTGTGATATCTCGATCGCCAATGGTTTTCAACGCTAATGCAGGCAGCATATGACTCCTTAAGAGGTTATTAGAGACTCGATCGGAAAAGGGCATGACATTCTCTTACGATTGTAGCCGTCTAACGTCGAAACTTCTCACAGTACTTCCTTGTTTTGGCTTAGATCGGGATATCCGTAGTAACGAGGTAGTGGTCCAAATCAATGTTACCCCCTCGGAATATTTGGACATGCTGCATACTGGAAAAGTATCGTTCGTCGATGGCAATTCTGGTTGCCAGTTGATTGATCAGGAGATTTCCGTAACCCCTTGTGGATATTAAGATGTGTGTAAATTGCGTACTAGCTATAAGAACGTCTCACCCCGCAGCGAAATCGATCAGCCTGAATCCGTTGTCGTAGGTGTTGCCGCGCTGGTCTGTATCTCCTGATTGTGCCCCCAAAGATGTCTTCTCTTCCTAGCTTGGCATTAAAATCTCCTGAGACTATTTTAATGTCTTAGCCAGGGCACTGGTCATATGTTGGGGCATGCGCTCATATTATTCTTATGTTGGCGAATTTTGCCTTGATGGGGATTGTCGTGATGCGCTCGCTCACACTGTTGAAACTCAAGACTTTTTGCCTAAGTCTAGTTCCCACAACAAATCCACACCCAAATAGACGCTGTCTTTGTTCTCGGTAGCAGTCGCCGTAGTATACATCGCAGTCTTTTAGTTTGCGTTTGGTTGGTCCATCCCATCGCCATTCTTGGATGGCGGTAATATCTGCCTTGCAGCAGTTTAGGGCTTCCGCTAATTGTTCGGCTCCATGTGGTCTGTTAAGGGACCTAACATTCCACGTACACATCCAAAGTTCGTTGTTCTTATTTTATTTGCTTAGGTTGTCAACAGTAAATCCTTCCGTATCCGAAGCTTGTTGGTGCTTCGCAACTGATTTAAATCTTCCTGAAAAATCGCAAGACTCAAAAAGGGCCACAAAAATATTAAATCCCACCTTTAATATTTTTCAAGACCTATTGAATTATTGTTAATGAGACCTGAAATTCCCCAAAAAAAACTGCGTCCATTAGTCATTCAGCATTTAAATTATTTTTGGTCCTTTTTTTTACTACATATAATAAAACAAGCTTCCATAATTATAAACAATAATATATTTCTTAGAAGGTTCATGTATAGCAAGGTATCCATGGAATCCACCCCTGCCTATTTCAAAGAATATGCCAACAAGTTAGTGCCAATTTGAACACTGGCTGATTTTTCCCCGATGGTCCTTGAAGAGAGAACACCCAGTTCCGGTGGGTATGAAGGTATGCAAGGGATGTGAGTGCAAATAATAGAGGTACTGGTGAATTGGAAAAATATCACCAAACTAGGCTAACAACTATTTTGGACATGAGGACGGCCGGAACCGGTTGGTGGTCGACGGTACTATAAACATACATGTGTACTTCTATATCAATACTTGAATTTTTAGCATGATAGCAGATAGGTGTAGGAAGGTAGGTACCTTTCTCTGTTTTGTTATGGAGTAGAGAACACTCCTTGTTTCTGGGTTGGTGTTTTGTCGTCCAGAGCTCATCGCATGTCCGTCCATTCGTCTCTGCGAATTGCAATTTGTGAATGTGAATTGCATTTTCATTGACTCGTCCTCGGATGGCATAAACTTCAAACCGGGAATTTGTAGGAATGGCATTTCTAGTGAGACAGAGAGGACACAAACACAAACCAACCAAGAGTATAGGATATATAGTGTCCTTGTCGTATAGTATTTATGTTGACATCAGATGTGTGTGGTATTTTCCGCCAAATGTCCTTTTCCTATATAGCGATTGTGATGGTAGTGTGGTGAGGGCTAAAGGCATATTATATTGGTCCTAGGTCCGAAGGATAATTATTATCCTGTTCGGTTTTTCTGGACAATTTGGAATTCGAGATTTTTGTTTATAACCGCAATGAAGTTTTTGTTCTGTCTTTGTTTTTTGTTTTGTTGTTGTTGATGGTGGTGGATTCCCAACTATTATGTCAGGCTTCGCTATTATCGGAGAAGAAGCGAATCGATGAGACCGCCAGAACGAACAACGAACAGCGACGACCACAACGATGACGACGACGACGAAAACGACAACGACGACGACTGTGGTGGCCGCCATCGCATCACATCGCCACGCTGCCGACGAAGCGCGATTGGAATCCAATATCAGCCATAAATAGCGAGCGGCAGGGGATCTCATGATTTTGAGGCGCACGGGTTATAATGTCACCAGATTTTCGCATTTTCTCATCTCGCGCGGGATATTTTATTGTTTCGATGGCAATAAATCAAATTGATTTATCACAGCGAATATTCGTTTTCATTTTCGTTATCGGACGAACGTTCGTTGTGAGATATCCGCCAAAAATATCGACAATATTGTTATGTGTAGCGCAGCACTAAAAGGAAAAACGGGGGTTCTGGATATGAGTTGTTATAAGTTTGGGACGGGTATGAGTAACTATATACACTATGAGTTGCAGAGAGAAACAGAGATTCATGTCTTTCAAAATGTCTTTGTGTGTCCATGTCCAGTGTTTGGGAAAAATCACAAGCAATTTCAATTGTGAGTTATTGTTTCGGATGGGAATCTTCATCCATTTGTCGTTTTTTTTTTTAATTTTTGTTTTTTGGGTTGGTATTCGAATTCAGAATTGAAAATGCCAATGAGCCAAGAAAAGAAATGACAAAATGACAATGGCGGAGCAAAGTCGTGTGCGATAATGCATAAAATATAAATAATAAAAATGATATGTTTTATTGAGATATGTGAAATTATTGACAAAAGCACTATTAAATCAAATAGCATGACATAATTGTGCAGATAAGAAACTTTATCCGGGATCTTTGTTTGTGTATATCATTTGTCAGGGTCATGAAAGGTTAAATTCAACTCCTTCCACAATACAGAATAGGTGATTGCTTTTCTCTTAAACTTCAACAGTTGTAATGTTTTACATAAATGTTTGCTTTTAAAAAATGTATCGATACAAAATATTTACAAAATCGTTAAGTTAACTTCTATAAGTTTTAATTTATTTCGCCACTATAACTTCTCCTCATTGTTTCGGCTTATTCACAGTTGTGGTTAAAAAAATATCAACTCGAAATATTTTGTACTAACAAAATGTTTCTATTGCATAGAAGGGGAAGAGGTTCGTACGCATAAGTATAGGTGCGTGTATATTTGAGATCAAAAACATGGATAAAAGATCTGTAACGATTACCTTCCAGAATTTTAGCTTAGTTCTATTTTGTGATAAGCTGTCCCAGAGTAAAAACGGTAAAATTGTGGACAGAAAGAGCCACGAACGAACTTGTAAAACAATATGAGACTTTCGAAGTTCCGAAAGTACTCTCAGAAAATTATGTTCAAACTTAACTAGTAAACTCTCAATGGTAAAATCTCATAACATTTTCTATAAAAGAGGAGAACTCTTCAGAAAAAGCTGGCGTAAAAACTCTCAAATGGACACGCACCTTAAGAAGATCTTCACATTTCATACAAAACCCTTGCTATCAAAAATTTTTAAACAATGGGAAAGCAGTATAATGGTCTTAGATAGTTATTCCTATAACGGTGTAGAAAATCTTCATTTTAAGAAACTGGAGGAGTAAATGGTGCCTTTTTAACCTAAACCGATGCCTTTGAAGTGTGCCTTTCAACAGGACATCAAAAGTATACCTATGTACCATCAAATTAGTTTCTGGATAACAAAGTTGTTGTTGTTGAATAACCTTAAGAGTGGTCATAAACTTGAACCAGGTTAAAATCCTAGAGCTGACGTAAAGAGAAAAGTATATCAGTGTAAACCTTGTAACGATAAAAAACTTTGGTCCCCAATACAGAGTGGCTGTTAATCAATTCATATCATAGAAAATTGGGAAAATGCTGCCAAATATTCATTTTAACTGAAATTTCTCAAATTTATTAATCCCCGTGTTTTGTTGGAAAATCTATCAAAAGTATTATAGGATTTTATACGAATAACAGATATAGTATCTGCAGTATGTATGAGTACTGCAGATAAAAGTTAAAGTAGAATCTTACTACGGATGAGTTTTCGAAATATGTATATACGAGTCTCGAATGGATCTAATGTAATTTCGTTCTCAAATGTTGGTACGAGTGATATTGTATTTGTATCTCGATGGCTGTGTTCGTTGAGTAGTTGTGCATTTGGAATCATGTGTTTTCCATTGGGGAAAAAAATTAATCTGTTACTTTTGATATTATTCAGTTTTGTTAGTGAAAATGGACTAACTGGGCTTATTTTAATTAAGTTTTGATATGTTTCCACCAAACGTTTATCTCAGTGTAGATAAAATAAATCTTTTTGGTGTTTCCACCTTACAAAAATATTAAAAAATAATTAAGTTTGACAGCACTTTCTAATAGAAAGTTTGATTCGTGTTAAACAATGTAGAACTGAATAGTTCAGCACCATATAAGAATATGTATGCTGCCATGTGAATTTAATTTAATTTGAGTAAAACAAAACTATATTTTTTGTACACAAACTTTCAAATATACAGACCATAATGCATTGACTGTAACATCGACTTCTCCAGACAGGTTTTTGTTCACAAATTTTGACTCGACTCCGATCGAATCAAGCTCATTCCAACTAGATTCAGGTATATAAAGAATTGAGGCGAGTTTCTAGCCCGCTTCAACACCACATGTTAATGTAGTAGTCTACGAACAAACCCCCTTCTTGAAGTTTTTGTTTTATGTCAAAGCTGCAATTGTTAAATTATTTGTTGGTTAATTAAGATTAAATAAATAGCTATCAGTTGTTAATAGAAGTGACGTATTTTGTAACAAGACAAGACCGGAATGTGACTGACTCAGTTGATTTTAGACAAGCTTGAACAATATAGAATTTTAATAAGTAATTGTCGAAGCCAAAGTTATGATAATGGTTCGAATATGAAAGGAAAAGAAGCGGGTGTTCAGAATCGAATTCAAACCCTGGAACCAATAGCATTTTTCGTTTCATGTTGCTCGCATTCCTTAAATTTAGTGGTTAATGATGCTGCTCGGTGCTCAAATTTTTCGATACAATTTAATGTTTGATTAACTTTTTTTCAAGTTCCGTAACGAGGTAACGTAACGAGTTTTACTTTGAAACCCCTTTCTGACACTAGATGGGAGAGCAAGTTAGAAGCATTGAGGCCTTTAAAAACAAATTTAGTAGAAGAATCACATGAAGCCCTTATAGAAATAGGAAATCAAGAGGCAAAAAATATTGCAGAATCGTTAGGAAATAAAATTTTTGATTTTACGTTTATTTGCTATCTGCAAATTTGGTTTGATGTGTTAAAAAATATAAATAAAACTAGTAAATATTTTCAAAGTCCGTCCTTTAATATATCAACTGGCTTAAAAGTTTTAGAAAATACAAAAAACAGTTTAATTTTATTGCGTTCATGAAAAATTTAATGGATAGGTTCGTTTAATTAACCGATCGTATTTCTAGTTCCCTAAAATACTAAATATGTTTCCTGAAGCTTCATCATTGCGATTTCAACAGAAAAAAGGACTTTATGCTGATGAATGTCCTGAAGCTATATTAGACCCGAAACAAAGTTTTAGGTAGATTTTTTTCAAAATTCTTAATGAAGAGCCAT
Organism: Eupeodes corollae; assembly: GCF_945859685.1. Taxonomy (NCBI): domain Eukaryota; kingdom Metazoa; phylum Arthropoda; class Insecta; order Diptera; family Syrphidae; genus Eupeodes; species Eupeodes corollae. Next base: position 216,367,272 of record NC_079147.1, on the reverse strand, counting down.
TCAATCAATTACAGAAAGGTTTGAACAGCTTGATACATATAACATACATTTTTCATTTTTATGTAACATAAGCGAATGTTTAAAAAATAAAAATGTACGTGCTTCATGCCTTAATTTCCAGAATCTAATAACATTAGGTAATTTTAAAGATTTAGATGGAGAAGAATTGTTTCAAGAGTTATCCGTAATATCTCCGCTTGCTACAAAACAAAACTCAAAGTTCAAACCTTGAAGATTTTGCTCCAAATTAAGTAATTGCTCTCCAAATCCCTAATACAACGTAGTTTTTCTAAACATAAAATTATTAAAAATTATCTTAGGACAACCATGACTCAAAAGAGATTGGTAGGCTTATCTATAACGTCCATCAAAAAAGAATTATTAAATTTTTAGACTTTGATGATCTCATTTCTGAATTTGCAAAATGTAAGACCAGAGAAGCAAGTTTCCAAGTTTAAACGTTTCCCCCCTGCTCATTTCTTCGCTGCGTTTTAGTTTGTGGTTTAGAGTTACTTGGGATACCTAAATAACAAAAATCGCGCTGAAAGTCTGAAAAGTTACCTCCTGGGTAATGTGGGAAAGGCTTGTGTATCAGTTTATGTGTGAAAATATAAAAAAGGGCCGCGTTCTACTAATCTTGCACAGGGCGGAAGATTTAATGAAGAAAATAGATGATTTTAATAATTTTTCATCTGTTTATTTGATCCTCCCACAAATTCCACTAAAAACAATTTTTGTTCAGTTCACTTTACTTATATTGATGAACCATATCAAACGATATTAATGTGATCACACGTTATTTTCATTAAACCTGATTAATTTCACTTGATCGTTTTAACCTACAAATACTTTGAAAAAAGTGCGTATACGCCACAGTGATCAGTAAAAAAATAATCTAAGTTAATTTTTTATAGGGCTTAACTAGTGCAGAGTATTTCTTTTTTTAATTTCTTATTTCAATAAGATTAACATCATCATTAGACATTAATTTTTAATTTAAGTGAAGTTTGGTCTACATCCATCATTAGCACATGTACTCAATATTATAATATTTTCTTACAGCTTGTTTGTGGAAAATTAATGACTTACACAGACTATAAATGAGCCGTTTATTTTGTTATATTTTTGCCACTTTCAAAATAAACGGCTCAAATATTGACGCATTTTTATTTTCCGAATTCTTAATGAGAAGCTTCGTTGGATATGTATGAAGTTCAAACTATCAAAGTGAAGTTACCGATGAAAATATTGTCATTAAAAATATTACAAATTGAATTTAGTAAAAATTAAACAATGTTTTAAGTAAAATAAGCTATCCATTAAAATCTACCCGCCAAATGTAGGCACTCAAAGCCCTCCCGCCCCCATAAAACCTTTACTACCATTGTAGCCAAACTTTCAACACCCTATGTCCTTTCACCCTCAGTTCGACTTGACTCGCCTCGACTGAGCAAGGGACTGGCCCTCCAAATAAGTGCCCCAGAGGCCATTTATTTTGTTATTTATTTCATTAACATTTCACTTTGTTTTTGGTTGCGGAATGTAGACGCGCAGAGTGCACAAGTTACGACTGGCCGTTAAAAAACAATTTTCATCGCGGAGCTTCACATATTTTGCGCTTTTCTTTTTGCTTTTTATTCCGCTTTGAACGAGCTTGACGAGATTTTGGCATCGCGGTTATTGTTATCTTAATTTTATTTGTCCGAAACCATGGGTCCTACTTTATTTTCTTTTCATTCGAAAAAAAAACGAAAAGTAAAAAGAAATATCAGCGAAATGCACGCGAAAGGATTTTTCTTTTTCTTTTGTTTTTTATTTCTTTTGCATAAATTCCGCCACCAAAAGCATGACATGCCAGACAGGCAGGCACAGGAAGCAGGATACTAAAGGACCACCAGAAAAGTTCAAAATAAAAACTCAAACATAGGTAGATAGGTTGTAGGTAGGTATACGAGTAGAGGCGAGAAGCGCATGAGAGAAAATTGGAGCAATCATTTTTATGCACCACCAGCGCGAAACGGCAGCAGGCTGCCATAATAGTTAAGTCCACCAGTTAATCGGTCCGTCCAAGAGTCGAGCGTTCAAAAAGGGAGCCTTCAGTTCTCAGTCCTCGGCTCGTCGCGTCGTCGCTCGCTGTCAGTGGATATAACCCGAGCCCCATCAGAGTCAGGTTGATCCTCTTCAGCCTTTGCGTTTTTGTATCTTATTTGCAATTTTTGCAGCAATTCCGAAGAAATAAGACCAGCGAAATGCTCTTGATGATAGGTTTTGGCCCAAAAAATAAAAATACAGATTCAAAAAATAAAAATACAGAGAGAGGGAAAGTTCTTTCGTTTCGTTTTTTTTTTTTTGGTTTTCAAAGCCGAGGAGTGTGACCATCAGTGATGATGGTGACTGCGTGCCTGGTGGCTTCACTAAAAGGATCCTAGTGGTGGACTCAACTGGAATGGCTCCTTTCTTCGGATATGTGTATAGAGATGGAGGAGACTTAAGTGATTTTTTGACAGTGATTTCTTAATTTAATGATGGCGCGGTCGCTCAGCTCCGATATGGATATGGATATAGAGATACGTTTACCGACCGACATACAGAGACGAATGCGTTTGGTTGTTGTTGGTTGCATGTGTTGTGTTGTGGCCTGATGGGAGTGATGGATGAATTTACGGGCTATACGACAAGGTAGCATGTTATGCATACGTAATGATGGGCTGAGTCGAGTTCGGCAATATTTTGAGTTCTTTTCTTCGTTTTTAGATTTTTTTTATTTCTGAAAGTGTATCCGAAGAGAGGCACGTGACTTAAACGATTAAATTGGAAGGTTTTTAAGGAGGTTCCGGGCTTCTTTTTTGTAGATTGATAGATCATCAATTTTGAAATGAGATTGATTGGAATTAGGTGTTGATGGGCTACCTTTTAATTGAAGCAGAGCACGTGATGTGGGTTTGGCATGAGTTTGTACTATTTTGTTGGTATCGAAGGAGAAAACTGAAGTTGTTTAAGGTTTTTGTTCTGATTTATATTTTAAAGATATGGTCAACTTTATTTTTTTAGTTCTTCCAAAAAAAGTATGGTAGTCATGGTTGAAGTCAGTCATATATATTTCCACAAAGATGTTTTTAAGACTTTTATAAAGTAAAAGCATTGCACAACAAAATATTTTTAATTATGGGTTTTTAAGTATTAAGAATTAGAGGTGTCATTTTGATATTTCAATAAATAGATTTTTTTTAGAAAAATCAATGGATGTTTTTTCATTGTAAGAGTATAATCAATTAAAATAGATATCAACCGAATGACCGCCAGTGCAACGGTTGCAGCACAATATACTTTTCATTTAATACGCACAAAAGTGTTTGGTAACTTCTGATTCCAAGTTTTGAAAGGTGTTTAATTCCAAGATCTGAATGGCAAATTATGATCACATCTTCGAGAATCGGCTAAAATTTTGTAAATCATTGCTCAGAAACGCTATAAATTAACTGTAACCGTTGCACCAACCTCATTTTGAATAAGTAAAGTCCAATATCACCCAACAAATGCAAGCTCCAAATGTGGCATATGTGCTTATTACCGTTGCTTCCGAAGTGAAAATGGACATTATAAATGAAGATAATTTTGTATGAATTTCAAAAACCTAAAAAGAATTATGCAAAATACGGTTTGAGTTTGTTTGTTGAATGACGCATTCCAAATAACAAAGATGAATCTACAAATATGTGCTTTTGTCGGCTCTACGGATTGCAGCAATAATAATCTCAATTGTTCTTAAGTGACTTCAATTCTTCACATAACTAATTGTCATTTTCAAATTTCATTTTCACCAATGTTGCTGAGTAGGTACTTTATGACGTCCAAAAAAGTACTTTAGTTTTGCGAACTATACTACAGACAAATTGAAACCTCTTATTGGAAAATATTTTAAGCAACCTGTTAAAGTTTAAAGTTTCGAACTTTAAGGCTCGGAAAAAGTCTCTAAATGACTTGTATGTTTATTTGAATGCATACTTGATTTTAATATTTTATTCAAGCATCTAAAAACAAAACCTAATACACACAAATACTTTCATTTTTACGAAAAACATCGCATGTGTCATAGTGTCAGGAGATAGTAAAATCCACATTTATCATACTACCTCCCCCTTTGGAACGAACAGACGTATGTTTGTATCTTAAACTACAATATCTAATCCCAGAACGTGACAAAGAAAATAATGTATATTAATAACAGCTAATTACAATTAACAAAATGTTTGTCATTTCGAATTAAATGCTTTTCAACGTTGAACATGAAGGAAAGTTGTTCCTCCTATATAGTATCTTTCCCATTTTCTGGAATTAGCTGACACAACATTCTAACATGACATAACCTACCAAGGTAGGTAGGTAGGTGCTTGCGGATGCACGCAACCCCCTGGTGAGTTGATTACTTACATATAGCCAGGAAAATCGAAGTCATTTGCATTATAGATAAATTATACAAACTAACTCACATTCAAACTAAAGATACGTACAAAAGGAAAATCCAACTGACAAACAAACAAACGAAAAAAGATACAAATTTAAATCGAAGTTGTTTATTTCTATAGGTACATAGATACTCGTACATTCATATTTCTTTTGTTTCAACTGATGACTGCCAATCTTTAAGATATTTTTGTTTTATATCTATAACCTCCCCCAGTGGCGGCGCGCGGCGAGTATAGCTTAGCTTATTGACCTCAAGGTATCGCCATTACACAGTATCATTGTGTATAGTTGATGGTGGTTATTTATTGCAGTGCGATTCTCTATTACACACTCTCACACGCCCTCCCAACTCTATAACCTATTATTATTAGTTAATCTTCCAGCATAGATCTCCATCTCTCTTTCTCAATTATATTAAGTCCAAGTCTATGGATAGGAGGCCAAAGCTAAACCAAGCCAAGCCAAACCATTAGCCAGTACATGGAGGCTTGCCACACAGGGACACCATCATTGCCTGAGCGCAACAGTGGCAATCTTAAAGCGATCGTGCGGTCTTCGTTTTGGTATAGACGAGACGTGTATACCAACCAGCAGATACTGCTGCCGCTGCCGATACAGCTGGTTCACAGATCTTATGGGACCTATGCAAGTCGCGGAATCGCGCTATTTAGCTTGAGGGTTCATGGGTTTCGTTGATTGATGGCCTCCTTCTCGTCACTGCCATAACTTTTGAACGTATTATTATGGCTTTTGTGATTATCAAGTTTTATTTCTTGTGCTGAAGGTTTTCAAAAGAGGGGAGCTGGTTTTTTTATACAATTTAAGTTTTGTATGGGCGTCCGTCCAATAGGTATCTATGGATGGCTGACAGTGTGGACGTAGTGGGAGATTGTACATTTTACAAGTACACGCCTACGACTTATGGTGCATATGGAAATCAATCAACGTAATTGTATATTTTATGATGACGAATGGCCAACTATGGTGGCGCCTGAACTTTGAAAAAGATTGCATAGATACCAAAAACTTGAAAGATACTTTTTTACTCGGTACTCTTACGAATGCGTAACTAATGAAAGAAAAATCTACCCAAAAGACTTTACAGAAACGTAGGAAAGGTTTAATTTTTAATTTATGAAATAATATTGCAATCAGGTTTCTTTTTGTTAGTTTTTTTAAGACTAAACATTGTAAATATTCGAGAAATGTAAGTTTTTTCTAAATAATAACAAAAATTGGGTAAATATGAGAAATAGAAAATATTAAATTAATGTTTTATTTAAATGTAAGCTAACATTATTTTATTTAGCATTCAAACAAAATTTAGAACTTGAGGCTTTAATCAAGCATGAGATTACGATAGTATTGAAGTCGAAAAAATTGGGTCCTTCTCGACCTTGCAACTAGAACTTGGAAATTAAGGTTTCGCGTTAGGCTCTTTTTTATTTGTTTAAGATCAAAAATAACAGTAGACCCCATACAAATTTTTTTCCCAACTTTGCTTCTTTCAATAAAATAATAAAATAAATTGCTCGTAAAGACGACTTCCATAGAACGGTTCTTGTGTTCTTAAATTTTTAGAGGAATCAATTAAATGATATCAATCATTTTTCTTTCAAACAAGCTAAAGGTGGTAGAGGAAGGTTTAGGTAATTAACGTTTAAGATCAAAAATTAGCTACATATCAAAAATATATTGAATCAATAAACATATTCGTTCAGTATTTATAAATTTTCGAAGAGCTTTATCTATGTCAGCATTGGACGAATTAAAATAAATATTCAAATAATTCTAAAATACCAAATTCCTATATTTTACAATAATTCTTTTTTTGAAATGTTTGTCTTAAGAGTCCAGTAAAATAAGGGTTTTAATCTCTAAATAAGAGATGGTACGGTTGATATTTGTTTACACCTTCCTTTTGGTATTCTTATTCTTAACAATTGTGTTTGAAGTCTCATAAGATCTAGTGTCCGCGACCGTCGCGAACATCGCTTTTTCGAAAAATTATCTTTTTTTCTATTGGTGCAATGGTGTTAAAACCTTAACAAAAATGAATGTTTTTACCTACAATTTTAATATGTATACTCTCAACTATTTTGTTATTAGGATCAATGATGTAAGTTTCCGGATTTATAGAGCCAACCCTACTGAGGAAGACCGGAATAAGTTCAAACAAGCTAGAAAGACTTGTAACGGACGTATTCGACCATTACCAGAAATTAGAGCAACAAATACTACATAGTATCAAAGGTAGTACAAGTTTTTGGTCATTTGTAAAAAATGTGTTCAACGCTAAGTCATCGTCAGTTCCTACGCTCGTTTCCATAAATGACACTCCATTTGTAATCTCGATGCTGCCAATGAGTGACATGACTCCTAATGTACTTGAAAGCTTAAACTATTTCATGGGAAGAATCATCTTTCGCACCCGTACAGTTGGTAGAGTACTAAAAGAACTTGACAATCCGCTGGCCCGGATAGTATCCCCGCTATATTGTTCTGCGTATGCTTTTCCATCTGTCCTCTTCTACTGGTCTCTCTCCGAGTGTATGGAGTGCATTTGTCCATCCTGTCCCTAAAAAAGACGAATCCACCTCCCTTACACTTACGTCCCTTTTTTCTAAGGTCATGGAAACGCTGATCAATTTTCAGCATAAGAATATCTTGAAGAACGGAGGGTTCTTAATGATCGGCAGTATGGCTTCCGGTCCAATAGGTCCACTGGTGATCTCATGGTTTATCTCACCGAACAGTGGATGAAATCCTTACATCGTTTTATAGAAAGTAAGATTATTGCACTTGATATTCCAAAGGCATTTGATAGAGTTTGGCATCAAGCTCTCTTATCGAAAATGCGTGCATTTGGTATTGATGAATCCCTTCTTCTTTGGATTAGAAATTACCTTTCGGACTGTTCAATTCAAATAGTATTGGACGAGTTAAAATCTGATATTCACAAAATAAACTCTGGCGCTTTTCCTTATTTTTATAAATGATCTTTTGTCGGAAACTTCTAACCCACTAAATTGTTTCGCGGATGACAGTACCCTCTGCTTTTCATATTTGTTTTTAGATTCTCATCCTCGTTCTTTGGATGTGGACTACCAACGTACAACGGCAGCGTATGATAAGCTTATTTAATTCTGATCTTGACAGCATTGTTCAATGATTAATCGAAAACCGTGTAGAATTTAATACTTCGAAAACTCAATTCTGTCTGCAGTCACAAAAGCGTAACCTCCTCCTAATGCCAATTTACATGAGTGGTGCATCGAGGAGACTTAACAACTATCAGTTCTTGGTATGTGATCAAAAACCATTTGTTGTGGAGTGATCACATATTTGACATCGCCAAAAATTCGTGTTTATGTTTTCTCCAACGATTCAAGAAGTTTTTTTACCCCTTCTAATCTGGCTATAATTTTCAAAGCTTTTATTCGTCCAAAACTCGAGTATTTGGAGGAATAAACTTGGGCTGAAGCTCCAATAACGCACTTGAGACCTCTAGTTAGAATTGAAAAACGAACTCTAAAAATGATTGGATATCGTTCTCTTACCAAGACATTTGCTTATCTTGAACACCACCGCAAAGTATTATGCCTGTCATTATTTTATCGTTATTTTAATAACAATGCTCTTTTGAAATAGCCGTTACATCTCTCCCCTAAAACAATGCAAACGTAAAACCCGTATGGCTAGGAATGCCTATCAGTTTACTCTTGAGTCCAATTTCGGATGAACTGTTACGAACAGAGATTCTGTGTTTAGCCGCACTACTCGAATGTGGAATGTTTTACCAGGCTCAATATTTGCTACCCATTACAATGTGCAGATATTCAAAACCAATGTGCATCGGGTTCTCCTCTCTAAATTGTAAAATAGAATTTTTTAATCAAAGGTTTATTTCTAGAATAGAACTAGCTTTAGCTACTATACGAAGTCAATATGTAGATTAAAATTAAGTTTTTGATCAATTAATACCAGTTTCATTTATTCTAGAAAGGGGTTTAAAACAATTTAAGAAGGATGAAAGATTTTTGCACCACTCACCAAGTGTATTAGAAAATAATCGCAAATAGAAAATCGGATTTAGGTGGAATACCATTTATAAAAATCTAAAATAAAATTGGTCCAAGTGCCTTCCTTGACTAACACCGGAGGAAACATGAATTTAGTGGGATTTAAAATTATTTTAAATTTAAAACATCCAACAGACAAGCAAAACGGCCTCAACCAACAAACTTCTCCATCTAGCTCGGTCCCTAGCTAGACATTGCTTGTTGAGCACTCTAAGTTTGGCGAGGTGACTTCTCTCTTTTTTAAGCCACATGATCCGATTTCATCCTCTACTGCGCTGTCCTGTGGGCGTAAATTCGAAGACTTTCCGGGCCGGAGAATTGTTTTCCGTGCGCTCTACATGACCCGGCCATCTCATTCGTTGGACTATTACTCTTTGATGTAGAGATCATGGTTCCATCATGGGTACCTACATAGATCACCCGAAGAACTTATCTAGAGAAAAGACCCAAGATACTTTTATTACCTTTTGTCAATGCTTCTGCACGGTATAGCAGGACGAGGTTGTAGAGGGTCTAATGTAGCTTGACTTTGGTCGCTCGAGATAGGGCTTTGCTGCTAAACTGCTTTCTTAGCCCAAAGAAACAGCGGTTAGTAAGAAAAATTCTTCGTTTGATCTCAGCGCTGGTGATGTTTTCTGTGTTCATAGCAGTCCTTAGGTAGACAAAGTCCTTAACAACCTCAAAGTTATGTCTTTCGATTGTGAAGTTTAACCGAGACGTCAGTGTTGTAGGTCCTTTCTTGATGACAGCATGTACTTTGTTTTCTCCTAATTAACCGTTAAACCGCCGCCTCTGCGTCAATGCTCTCAAAAACCCCATAGAAATCACACTGACTTCTTCCGATTATATCAATGTCATCAGCATATGATAATTATTGGACTCGTGGGACCTCTCTCAAGTGCGATGTAAAAAAAAATCGCATGACAGCGCATCACAATATCTGAAGGCTTGAATCTTTTCGGGGCAACAAAATTCTCCACGTCAATCCTGCACAAACGGACGTTTGGCAATGATGCAAAAACTAGACATGGCTCTATACAGCTCGTCCTTGTAAATGCTCTCAAAATCCTGTAACTGCTCTCAAAACTTTATATTAAACTCAAGTACGAAATAATTGAGTACAGAAATGCGGTGAGTAATTTTCAAAGAAGCTTTTATTTATATAATTTTTAACTTCTACCTCATCCAACATTTCCATCTCATTTAAAAGTCAAACGAAATGATTTAATTTTCTTTTTTCTCTTATTGTGAAACTCCCACTTTACTTGAACTTATAGTTGATTCTTTTCCATTTTCATGCGTATACTGAGATGCATTTTTCTTTTATTTCATTTCTCTTGGAAATCAAAAGGCATGCGAATGGAAATGCAACCTGAAAAAAAGGAAACATTATATTAACCTTCATTCAATTCTTTCTCTCTGCAAAAACCACCATGAGCTGAGCACATGACAAAGGAATAATGAAATCCTTGACAGTCGAAAAATTAAAATAACAATTCCGCTATTCGTTGATATGTCTTTCTTCTCCATTCACTATACTCGTGTATTGTATATCCGTGAAAACAACCATGCAATAACGACGACCCACCCTCCGAAAATATGGAATGGAATCACTTTTGAAATTTTTACCTTTACCGCCAAAAGCACCGACAAATAAATAATATTAACGAATAATTTTAAAAATGTCATTTGCATGCATACCGCATGCGGGAAACGGAATCAAAAAATGAAAACCCAGAGTACAACAAAAAATGAGAAAACGAAAATGTTTCATTCCGTTTTTTATAATTTTTTTATAAATAAATTCACATTTATGTATCAAAAATTATAAATTTACTAAAAATGAAAATTCACCTTCCTCTCCCTTTTGAATCAGCAAAATTATAAAAATACAATAAGAAAAACAAAATGATAAAAGAAAAAACCGAGTTTGAAATGGTTGACTAGATATATATATGTACATATGTATGTATAAGGAGAAGGGGGAGTTGTTTTTGTTCAAATATAATAATTCAACAAATAACTTCCTTTGTAGTGTGGAAATAACTTCCGTTGCGCTGGCCTGGCTGGCTGCTCAAAACATCCTTTTAGATTATCCCATACACACAATCGCCGCTGTCGTCGTCGTCGTCGTCGTTCTATACGCTCGCTAAATAAAAGCGTATTTTGAATGTAGCGCCCTAAGGACATTCAATTTCAAAATTCTAAAAAAAATGTAAAAAAAACAAATGTAAGAAGAAGGAGCATAAATATAACTTTTCAAAGAGAATACAATAATATAAATACAATACCTCTGCCTTCACGTAGTATAATTGAGATAAAAACCAAGACAAGGTTATTTTATCCACCAAACTTCTTTTTTCTGGTCGTCCTTAAGGATGCAAGGTGAATGCAGGAGCAGGATATACTCTTTGTACACAAAACATGAAGAATAAAAATACAAATGATCTAAATATAACAATATAATTTATGGTAATTTTAGCAACAACTATGGACGCTTATTTGTGGTCACTTTATTCAAATCCGTGTGGGTAACGAGAGGTTTGAGGACACTTAAATAAATAATAAGCAATTTCTAAACCACAAAATTCGATCAAAAGAATCTGCAAAAATATGTTTAAATCACGAACATTTTTAATGGGACTTGCGGTTTAACTGATTACTGGGTTGACAGCTGTTGATGTTCTTCGATTCATTAAAGCTGCTTTTTATAGAAATCTGTCGAAATCTGAGTATTTTTGTTTACATTAAATTTTTGTTGTGCCAACTTTTGGGGTCAAACTGAATTCTGTGTGGATGTAGGGATGCTGTATGCTTCTCTGGAAGGAAGAAGTGCTTACTTGCACCTCCACGTGGTGGCCCCTGGGGAACAAATTAGAGAAATCAGTAGCTCGATGGTGAATGATACTGATCAATTCATAATTATTGAAACAGAAACAACTTTGAACTGCTACGGTTAACTTCCTTCCTAAGATTAAATCTTGCGAAAGATGCTTAACACAGGACTGTCTTCCTTTCTCTGGACAGATGCTGACTTAATGATAAAAATTATTCAAACCCAATAAGTATCATTAAATATACGAATCGAATGACTATTGTCATTGGTATTTAATACATGTTTAAAAAATAAGTCTGAAATGGAATTAAAAATCATTTTTAGGAATGATGTAAATTGTAGATAAAGCTCGGCGGATTGCATCCCACAAAAAGTCGGGCGACCACTTCTAGGGTTATCTTCCCTAGATGTCACGTCATCAAAGACTTAATTAACATTCCACTGAAGATTTGGTACCACGGGATATGTTGAAGACCCTGGTTAATTCCAGGAACATATGTATGTGGGATGGCCTCCTTGCGAAAGTATCGTGGTGGCTGTGGTTTATCCTATATGCAAAGGGTATTGGTTTCTCATTAATCAAAAAATGAATATATACATAGACTAAGCCAATACCAAAGGTTAACAATTAAGTGAAATTGTTATGTCTTGGTAGTTTAAAAAGAGGAACTTACTCGGAGCATTTCGCCAAAGAAGAGAGAGTGAATCTTTTTGAAAATCCTTTTGGTTAATTTCAAAAACTATGCGACAAAACAATGCCTGGGGCAGCAAGCGTAAAAACTTACCATCAAATTAAGGCTCACTGCCAGGTGTTAATGTTGTTAGCAATTATTCTCTGTGCCAACTTTACAAAATAACATTGATAAACGAAAAAGTTGTTTTCAGTAAAACTTCTGATTTTATATTACATATGTGTTGTATATGTCTCTGTGCTATTTTGGTCAAAGCACAGTAATATTTCGATAATAATGAGGTTTGCTACAATTAGAAACGTAAACGCTAAACGCATTGTTTCACTTACGTGTCCAAAAAATCAAAATCTTCTGTGAAAATGCACCGTCAACGTTCACATTGTCAATATTTGAACGTTTATTATTACACGAACGACACCCTCTGGGTCTAAAATGCATTTACGCGTATGTCAGGCCATGTATCGTTTAGTTATCTTTGTCAACTAGTAAAACTTTCACCATCACTAAATTTCACAAAATAAATTGTGTTTTAGTTAAAGCATTTTTTTATTTTAGGCTAGGAGAAATTACTGGGTTATCCTTTTTGCAATTTCAAAAGTAAACTTAAATAAAACACATGCAAAACAATCATGATATTTCTTTATTGTTGCAAAGCTTAAACGTTGTGTCAAAGACTACAACATTTTAATAACCACCATGCGATTTGTTGCAAGTTTCGATTCTTTTAAGGTAATCTTCGACCACTTTTTGACAAATATTGGGCGGTATCTCAGCCATAATTCGACCAATGCTTTTTTTAAGTACTCAAGAGTCAAAAGTTTATCTCCATAAACATTGTCTTTCGCTTAGCCCCACAAAAAAAGTCCTGCGGTGTCAAATTTCATGATCTTGGTGGTCAGTTGATATCTCAACGACAAAAATTACACGGCCAGGAAATGTCCCTTGCAATAAACCCATATTCGCTCGAGTAGTGTGGCACCGTCTGTTGAAACAACATATTCTCAAATTCGAAATTCTTCAATAGCAGGAAGAAAAAAATCGCTCCGAATTGACGGTGACAGTCGTCCATCGTCATTTTCGAAGGTGTAAGATCCAATCACATGTCTGGACAAAAGAGCTCACCAAACAGTGACTTTTTGTGGATGTAATAGTATCTTTTTAGCTACCGCCGAATGAGGAATGTGCTTTGTCTCCGAAGAACCGCCTGTTTTCAAGCACCCATTCGACGTATCTATGACGTTGTGTACAGGAGTCAAAAACGACCTTACTTTATTTAGGGTTCCTAGTAGTATTACCTTTGATTCCACCTAATCAAACGTTTAAAATATTTTGCTTAAATCAAATTTTGTTTGATAGAAGGGCAAATATCACTTTATTTTTATTATTGATCGTACTTACAACACTCCTTACCCGTCTTCTTTGAAAATACGTCTGGACAAACAGAAACAATCCAGAAAATCTGATTTTGTGTTCGCTATTAGTCTTGAACCATTTTTAACTAATAGCTACAAGAAACATTGATACAAGTATATGCTACAAAATGATAAAAAAAAGTTTGAGAAATCTACGTTCATCTGTTGCAATTTTGACACTGCATTGCCAGTCGCTTTATCAAGGATTGTGGTTCCAGTAACAATTGTTATCAAAACATAGAAAACCCTAAAAACCAATTTCTCAACCTAATTTCCATATTGTTCATTGCTGTTGAATAACATTATTACGAATATGCGTTGGCAAGGTATTATATTCTGCCCGCTTAATATTGGGACACAGTCATTGCGAAAAGTATCGACATTCCCGAAAAAGAGTCATCGTGTTCTAATACCATTGACTCAGACATTAAATATATATACATACATTGTCAATAAGTTGACTCAAAAATGTGTGTCAACGTGACCATCAATCTACTCGTGGACGCATTGACAATATTTTTCTATGACTATTAAACGAAATGAAACTGTTTTGACAAATTTTGACCCCGAAACCCCAAAAACTTAAAATTCTTAATTTGAGAAAGCCATAGTAGATCTTGATGCAAGAAATTTTATTTTTGACTTAAGAGCAGAAGTATCAAAATGAACTGGTTAATAGTGGATAATTTTTATAGATCAATTACTAAGTTATGATAAGAACAATTCTTGTAAAAATGTGAGAGGGATACAAATAATTAAGAAGAGGAAAATGAGAAAGAGAAAATAAGAAGACATCATTTTTTTTATTAATTCAAAGACTTATGAATTATCATAGGTGCATAAGCTATTGTTCAAGGAAAGTGTTGGAAATATCCATATCTACATGGTAATACCTTTTGTATTTACCTTTCTGGAAACTGTCATACTCATACTCTATTCCTCTTCAACTGTCACTTCTAAATTCTGTTCAGTTTCCTCTTTGACTTAGGTCAAACGTAAGTTTTTTCTTTGCGCTACTTAAATAATAAATCTTTGAATAACTAAACGATCTGCCTTTGATTTCAACAGAAAGTTTATTAGAACATTATGATAATGAAAAATTACTTTCATGTTTTTTTTTTAAAAGCATTCTGTTTTTCAAAATGCTGTTTATAATTTGTAACAACCCAAAATTAACATTAAATAACATGTATGAATATTCTTTGAATAAAAGATGTTACAGCTTTTAAGAATACAGTGTTTTTGGGGTCAAAATTCTGTATGGATCATTATACTGTTTTTCAAATACTGTATCTCAAATTATTTCAAATTCTGTATGATCTAAATACTGTATCTTAAAATTCTCTACTTTAAAATGTTTGCATTATCAAAATTATTTTTATTTTGCAGCCTATATTAACAGCATTTTGAAATATAGAATTTTGATAACAGAAAATTTCTTTAAGAAGATTTTTTTCATTAAAAACAATGAATACTTCCGATAAAAGTTAAAATAAATCTTATGTGATTTCGTTCTCAAATGTTGGTACGATTGATATTACATTTATATCTCGTTGGTTGTGTTCGTTGAATAGTTGTGCATTTAGAATCATGTGTTTTCCATTAGGGAAAAAATCAATCTGTTGCTGTTGATATTATTTAGTTTTGTTAGTGGAAATGGACTAACTGGGCTTATTTTAATTAAGTTTTGATATGTTTCCACCAAAGGTTTATCTCAGTTTAGATTAAATTATTTTTTTGGTGTTTCCACCGCACAAGAAGATTTAAAAACGATTAAGTTTGACAGCACTCTCTAAATAGCAAATGCTTTTTCGATGTTTCTTATGAAGTGCAAGTGAGATAGTTTGATTCATGTTAAACAATGATGAACTGATCAGTTCAGCACCATATAAGAATATGCTACCATGTGAATTTTTTTTTTAATTTGTGTAAAACAAAACTATATTTTTTTTACACAAACATGCAAATAAACAGACCATAATGCATTAAATGTGTGTGTGTAGTACCCGTGGCATGATGGTTAGTGCGTTGGACTGTCATGCAAGGGGTCTTGGGTTCAATCCCTGCCTGTGCCACCTTAATTTAAAAAATTAATTTTCGCGGGTACTGCCTCTTGCGAGGAATTGACAATTCCTTCAAGAGTAATTCTTGTCATGAAAAAGTGCTTTCTCAAATTAGCCGCTCGGATTCGGCCTTAAATTGTAGGTCCCTACTATTCCTGACAACAGTACTCGCACACAGGAATGGTTGAGAGTTGTAAGTCACTAGGCCCTGGTTCACAACGGACTGTTGCGCCACCCCATTTGATTTTTTTTTGAATGCATTAAATGTAACACCAACTTCTCCACACAGGTTTTTCTTCACAAATTTTGACTCGACTCCGATCCCTGACCGGAATCGAGTCGAATCAAGCTCATTCCAACTAGATTCGGGTATATAAAGAATTGAGTCGAGTTTCTAGCCCACTTCAACACCATATGTAAATGTAGTAGTCTACGAACAAACCTCCTTTTTGAAGTTTTTATTTTATATCAAAGCTGCAATTGTTAAATTAACTTTTTTTTATAGAATCTCAATTTCCAGATGTTTTCTTACCATTTTTTCTTGAAAATTTACATTTTATTAGTTTTAGTTAGTTTCTTTTGCTGAAGGTTATTTTAACTTTTGTTTTTCACAAAACTTTCTTCTACTTGTGTATTTTTTTTATTATTATTCTGACAAGGGTTCTTTCAGTTGTACCAATTTTTAAATACAAAAATCTGTCTACTGCCGATGCGTTTTCTTGGGAATTTTTATTATACTATTTATAGAATGCCAAAAAACACGGGTAATGTCATAGGGTATAGAATTTTGACAATACAGGATTTGTTTTTGGTAAAAATACAGTTTTTTGCTTATACAGCATTTTAGTGTGCACTATTCTAAATTAATAGTGTTTGGAAATACAAAATTTGCGACATATAAAGCATTGTCATCAATTATTATTTTGACTCGTTTTAATTTTTAAAAAAAGTCTTACAGATTGGGATGCCAAGATCAAGTCAAATTGTTCATAATACTTCAGTTAAGTATCCTCTATTATGCAAATTGTTCATTCTAGTTTCTATTAAGGACATAATTTCATCGCTTCGAAATGATATTGCTGCTATTTGATTGAAGAATGGAAATTTGGAAATTAAGTAAGATTGAACGAGCACTGTATTTGATTCTTTTCAAGCACGACTATTCAAGCTAAAATCCAAATTTTAAAAGAAAAAAATTAATCTGTCATGAAACATACAATAATCAACGTAAAATATAATCTAAGTTTTACTGAAAAGCTCAGAATCTTTCCTCAATCTTAACTAAAATCACACCAAAGTCTTTAACAAACCAATCTGATGAAAAATAAATTTTATTTCGACTCAGAACTGCATTAAACACAACTTAAGACACTCGCAGCCTTGACTTTTCAATTCAATACATCCTCCTAGTCCTCAGTCCTCCAGGCAAGGAGAGCGTGCATGTAGCAAGAAACCTTCACATATTCAAGATTCGACTGTTGAGTGTCAAATTTGAAGAATTATCGTCTCCACCCTAAAATATGAAATCACCGAAATGAAATAAAATTTATTGTCATTTTTTTTTTTTTTAATGCCTTTTCAGTTCGAGTCGAGTTCATATCTTCTAAGGCCCGAGAGAGAGAGGATGAGAAGAGATATTCCTCAAACCTCAACCTCAACCTACCTTACCTATATTCCCATTCACATTTCTTCTTCATATCTTCTCTGTTTTTGTCTTATGTGTGTATGTATATGTGTGCTATGAATTGAGTCCTTGCTTTTGGGCCAAAAGACAAGAAAAAAAGAATCCAAGACGGAACGAGAAACCTCCCTTTCCCATTTTGTTTTTGTTTTTGCATTGCTTTGGATAATTTATTGTTTCACAATCGACTGAAGTCCCTATTTTATGTTGCTTTTGTTGTTGTTGTTGTTGCTGAAGAAGTGCCAAACGGATGTGTGTGGTGCTTTGTGTTGTTGGTGCTGGGTGCCCTTCACCTCAAGCAATTTTGATTTGTGTCCTTTTGGCATAGCGTGCGTCAGAATATGTTTGATTTAATAACAGACGACACAGCTCGTCGGTCGCGGTTGCTATCGCTATAGCAAAAAGAAATAATAGACGCGTTCTTCTGCAAGAGTGGGCTGGCTTTTGTGATGCATCCAAAGATGCATCATCCCGATCAGGAATCTACCAATACAAGTAGTTTGCTACGCTGCTAAGCGTTGCGGCACGGCGTGCATTCAGCTAGATCCACCTTAGGCCATGATGGACAAATACGTCCACCAATGCCTACATCTTCGTATAGTCGGTCGCGTAGTGTTCCACCCCGCATCAAAGTAAGATCTATGCCGTCCGGCTGTCGCGGCCGAGGCGAGCAAAGAAGACATTGACATGTAGCGGACATCTGCTACGGATCTCGGCATGGCCAACACATCCGAACAACTGTTCCTTGAGGCCTGACTCAAATAATATGAGCGCAGTTGGTTGGTTTCAAAAACTCTACATGTGTGTAAAGCCTTGCATCTGAATTCGAAGCAGTGGCACAGCCATACTCATTGCCACCAAGAGAATTCACATGAAACCGTGTAAAATAGGACAGGCGGCGGCAGGGAATGGGAAGCCTAGTATGATCATCATCATCACCAGGAGGCTATGTCGGAATATGACATTTAGGATTTGCATGTTGGCCAATTCGAGTAAATGGCTTAGAGCACTGTTGGTTGCAACAGCCAGCACCGCAACAGCAGCAACAACACCAGGAAAGTGCATGAGGTAGAAATTAATGGGCGCACTTAGTATCTGTCGGAGGGGTTCATTGTTTGGTCAATTTCCGTTGCTTTTTTCGCGCGCGGCCGACGCAACATAGAAAGACTTGGCATCATCGGAAAGAAGGGAATATCAACTCGAAAATACGAGGACCGCAACGACATATGTATGACGACGCGATGTCGTTTTCTTTTCTTGTCCTCATCGTCATCGTCGTTTTCGTCGTCGATTTCGACGTCGTCTCATGAGCCTGTGAGGCAAATGATTTGAGAGGCTTAAATTGCACACGAAGCCGTCCGCCACGCCGCCGTTCAAAGCTGACTATCTTTTCTCGCTCTCCTTAGTCTCGTTGTATGGACATCCTGATTGAGATGAATTTTGTCAATTTGTTTCGCAGTTGTCTAGCAAAAATGAAAAAGGCTGATTTCTAGGAAAAGCGCAAATTGGTGAACATTTATAAAAGTCACTGGCAAAGAAAGACGACTGCAAGATGAAGTTAAAATAAAAGAACAACAACACAATTTTGACGTGGGGTTTTGTGATTGTTATTTATTTGGGGAGATGTATCAAAGCTCTTAGCCGTTTCTATGGGATGATCAATTTTCTCAAATAAAAGTTTTGAGAAAATAATCAAAAACCTTTAATATCATTTAATGTCAAATAGTTTTTGCAATTGAAGCTGATTTAAAGCGATAGGTTTAGGAAAAATCAAATTCAAAATTCAAGCCCCAATCAGTAATGCCAGTCCTTAAACCTTGCATTGACCAATACGTACTTTTTCCATTTATAATATTGTTAAACTTAGAATTAATTACTTATTGCTGTAAAATTGTCTGCATATACCACACTTTCCAATTCTGACAGGAAAAAAGAAATCTAAATGACTTAAATAGAAATCTTAAGCTTCTTCACAACCTGCGACATTGAACCTAAAAGCATTTCTGTAATGTTCTGGCCTTGTTTGCATTACTAAAGTTCGGTAGACGGATCAATCTATCTACAAATGCAAATGTTATTACAAATTATTTCCATTCCTTCATTTTTTCATTTGAAGTTAATTTTCTCAGAAAGTTTAACGCCAGACTTAACGATGGAAGGAAGAGCCTCCACCCATCACATTGTTGTCAAAATTACTCCAAATAGAAATCAGTGAAAAATCCATCAGTGTTTAATCAGCTTTGAATTCTGCTCGATTCTCGTTGAAATTTATTCTTATACAAACTATAGAGCTATAGATGGAGTCCTAGAGAGTGGCAACTTATTTTTAACTTTACGGCACCCTAACAGAAGGTCTGCAAACAGAAAAGCAGCAGCAGATTAAAAAAAAAATAAAACTGAAAAATAACTTCCACCGACTGCCACAGAAGCACTTGATTATAGTAATTTTCCACTTCGATTGGCCATATGTCTGTGTTGTCTGTCTGTTTATGGCCACAAATTCTCAACCAATCTTTCCATATGCATTTGGTTTGTTATTGTTGTTTTATATGGCATAGCTGAAGTTGCCGGAGCTGATGGTTCTGGTTCCATGCTTAATGTTGCCCCTGTGCCTCAAATTCAACTTCCATATCGATGTGAATTGCGGAATCAAATGATGATTGCGTGAGTGCGCGCGCTTTTCTGCCTGTCGAATGTAGACGCGCGAAGTTCTCACCCGCAGGGCTCATAGAACGTCGTCCTTATCCTCATCCACATCCACATCGAAATCGTCGTCGTCGTAGTCATCGTCAGTCTTCATATCGCGGCCGTCGTCGTCGTAAACCTTAACCCGTCCTCTCTCCCTTATAGCATTTTGAATCGTTGGTCTGTCTGTCCACCTGACGGACTGAAATACCACCATTGCACAACAGTCAGACACGAGAACTGATTTATTCCAGTTCCATACGCAGAGTGTTTTTCAATTCGTCCATCCCCAGTCGTAGTCTAAGTCCCATTTCCATTCCCATTGCCAGACCCTGACTCAAGCTAAAGGGCCCAGTAATTATGCGATTTGTTATATGAGATTTAAAGGATTCCACCATCATAGTGATATATTTTTCAAAGCAATGGCTATCCCAAGTCATCAGACAGAGTCCATTGCCGATGGAAGACGCGACGCGACGCGACGATGAGTTGGTGCGCGCAGATCTGATGCCAAGTTAGCTGCGGAGCTGGGAGTTTGAATTTGATTTCAATTTCGATTCGCATTTCATTCTTGTGGTCAGCTCAGCGAATTGATCACCGCCATGCCACCAAAGGCAACGTAAACGTTCATCCTCGTCGTCATTTTCATCCTCATCGTCGCTTCAAGTCGCGTCGTATAGTTGGTTGAATGATGCAGGTGCAGGTATCAGGATCATCGATCGCACCAGTGAAATTCCACCACTCGCCTTCTTTTTTGTTGTTGTTGTGTTAGGGTGGAGGTGTGCCGGAGGAGGCAGCTATTAATTCTGTTATTAGATTGGAATTTTCATTAAGATGGATTCTTCATCATTATGGTGCGCATCTTCTGTATACATGTATACTTACATAGATACACATACGACTCCCTCTCGCCGGGTTTCATATTCGATGCGATGCGAAACAAACTTTACGCCAATTCGAATATTATAAATCAACTATGAGTCCTTGATTAATAATTAATTTGCGGTTAAAGATTATTTATGACTGGCAATACCTTCATATGTGATGGGACTCAGTTTCTTTTCTCGATACATACTCCGATAGACAAAGAGGTAGAGCGATGGAATATGGAAAGACTTATTGAAATGATTTGTTACTTTAATCATGATTCACAAGCTGGCAAAACGTGATTGGAGTTTGAGTTCTGTAGAATTTTATATTTTTTCGTTCCGATGTTTAATTCCTCAGAACTCTATTTGAATTTGTAAGATGATTTTCCCATCACATTTGAAATTTTAATTGATGTGATATATTTTGGCATATTTTGATTTTTCCTTTGTTAATCTTTGTTTAAATTTGCAGGAACATAAGAATTTAAATTTAAAACTCAAAATGTCGTAGTGTCCAAACGTTTACACACGTGGTTTCTTTTTATAATTGATTTGGGCAATATGACATTGATTATGGGATTTGTGGCATTTTCTTCTGAAAAAGTTTTTGGAGGATAAAGCCATTTTCTTCTATTATTGGGAATTTCGTAAGATACAAAAATGTTTTAACGCCTAAAGTTCGGTAATATTACTTAAATCATACAACAACAAAATGCTAATACAATTGAACGGCATTTTTATTTCTGCGACATAATTCTGGGCGAAAAGATCTAACGACGGCGTCAAATATTAAACATCAAAAATTGTTTTATACGGTCACAAAAATTATTTATTTTTTTATAAACTTGTCAAAATTTTAAAGTTGATATTCAATGATGACAAATATAAGACACAAAAGAAATTCATTCAGTTATATGGACAAATCGCATTTAAAAATGACGGTTTGTGTATTTTCAATAATAAAAGTTAAATTCTTATTATATTTTAAACCATGGATAAACAGAAATAAAATAAGAATAGCGGTTTTAGAAGACCTATCACTTATAATTATGATAAATGCTGAGAATTTGGGATATTTAAAACCTATTTTTACAAAACTTTCTTACAAAAGCACAAAATTTCGTAATTATGCTTGGTTAAGATTACCAGAAAAATTTGGATAATTTTATCCCCTAAAATCATTATAATTTAATTCAATTGTGTAAATCCTTCCTGATACAAAATTTGGCAGTTGTTTTACAAAATTGAAAACTCTACCAAATGGTTAACTTACACCATTGGTCTTACATCATTGCATGAATATCGTATTCATAATAGACTCAATGGCGGATCCAGACTTTTGATCAGGGAAGGAGGGGGGTTCACACACTAACATAAGTTTTTACTCACCTCTTAAAAATGATCTTTTATTGTTTTGTAAAGGAGGCTCACAAAATTGAAATAACATAATATGGATCCTTAACTTTACGTTTACACATTTCAAGGGCTAAAGTGACAACTTTAGTTATCAAATTATTATAGAACAGAATAAGGTAGGGTCTAACTATTTAATTTGGATTACTCCCTACATATAAAAGCATTCTAAGATTCCAACTGTTTTCTAAATATGCCATAATAAAGAGCTAAAACACAATAGTTTAGAAGGTGGTGCATTTCACGGAGAAATGTAAGAAATTGTTTTGAAACTTAGCTTTTTTCCAATAAGAAGTATATTCTATTTTGTTAGAAATATTAATGCGAAAAACGCTACAAAAATTCATTTTTCGGGCTTAATTTTCTGGAGTCTATTATTACTATTGCTATCAGTCTGCTTACTGGTAGATTGAAGCTGATGTTAGAAAATATTTTGATCTTAAATGTGTCAACAAAACTTAAAAATTGTGGGGGGAAAAATGTTTGGTTCTCGAATTTAAGGAAATATGGGCATTTTAGTACATAATTTCTCTAAAAAATTTAATTAAAACAAATTAAGGTAAACAAATATGTTGGGAAGAAATGTTTGTGTGGCATTTCCAATTTACACTTTTCAGAACCTGTTTTCCCTTCAAATCTCAAGAGATTCAAAGCTTTAATATCAATAGATATGAAACGTTTATATGTTCCTCAGTTCTAGAGCATCCAAAGCAAGTTCACTGCAAATGTAGATTTATTTAATTTTTAAGATCTTTTGTATATACAACAGAAAATCAATTTTAAAAGAAGTAAAATGTACGGCTGAGTTGCCAGAACATGCTTATTTCTTCCAAAAAGTCTGTTTAAAAATATTTCCTATATTTTAAGATTTAAATATATACCTGCCAAAAAAGTTGTTCTCAAAAATTTAAACGCCATTTTATTTCTAAAAAAAACTAGATTAACTTATTTTTTTTCCGAAAATTATTTTAATTTTTAATTTTGTCTTAACAATATTTTTGGTAAGCAATAAATAAAGTGCTTATAAATATACATTTTAAATTTCGTTCAAAAAATGTTGACCCCTTTCTGAGACATTGATTTTTGTAAACAAAAAAATATTATTTTTAAAAATCAACAAAAAATTACATTTTTGATCAACAAAAATCATTACCAATTTAGTCATTTGATCATCGACAAGAACTTACACAAAAAGAGATTATTGAAATCGGTTCATTAGTTTATGAGAAAACAAATTAATAGTTTTATGAGGGGTTCCCTTCTGGAGCAATTATGCCAAAATATGTTTTTCTTGTAGAAATAAGTCAATTAAGAACACAAAATTTAGAGAAAGTTTTAAAAAAATCAAATATTTTAGCAAAATAATTTTTACTGCCGTCATTTTTTGAATCAATAAAATAAAAAAAACGCCTTTAGCTAATAGGCTGAAAACCTTTAATTCAATCAACAACAATTGTTTGGACAGTAGGGGCCATCAGGACAGACAGACTTATGTCATATTTGATTCTAGTCTAGTTCGAAATTTGTATTTTTACTATTTATGTGTGTCAAAAAAATTTAATACTAACATTCAAAGTTAGTTTTACAAATTTAAAGTCAACTTAATATAAAATTGACGATGTCTTTTCAAGGTTTCTTTTTAAGAACCTGAATATGTGCTCTTTTTCTAAAAAACAAATTTCATGAAAATAATTTAAAGCATGAATAAGTATTTTTCGTATTCTAAATTGATTGAAAACAAATATTTTAGTTGTTTTTGACAGCAAATCACTTTACCTTCTTATACAACTCATAGTTCCTATGACCGCCCCCTGGATCGTTCATTGGTCAAAAGTTGTTGAATTTGTGCTGTGTTTTTGAAATACACCTGAATATCCGATTCATATTATGTTCTTGGTCCAGTCTTCAGTTAAAAGTAGTACAAACTTTGTTTTCATGTATAAAAATAAATAATTCAAAATATAATGGGAGTCATATTCATTGACGCAATACGTTTAGTTTTGAATTGAAGGGAATTCCTATGAATAAACAAACAAATTATCTCCCAGGGGGAGGGTTCCCACAAAAAAAATTGTTCATATAAAATTCACGTAATTTTCTATTAATAAACTCCTTTTTTAACTATTTTTAGGGCAAACTTTCTTTTACATAAAACATTAACATTTTCCCTAAAAATGCCATTCGTATTTATTTAAGTGACATAAGTAATGTTTTTTTAAATTTACATGAATATGAGTCACAATAAAAAAAAGAGACTGGGATTCGACCCACACTGGAAATTTCCCGTGCAAGTTCGTTGATTTTTCTAAAATATTAATTACAATATTTTCTGTAAGGCAAACAAATTGAATTCAAAATATTTCTTTGTTTTAATAATATTTTGGTCAAAAACTATTTCTTATCAGTTTTTTGTGTTTTGTGAAAAAAGTCGTGAAGTTAGCAACAATATTTTTCGTATACTTTAATAAGTTTGATTTCGTAAGCTATCTGTTTTTAGTCAAAACCCATTTTTTATCAATTGTAGCAAAATTTTTTGAAAGTTTGTATTTCTAATAAATAATACCGTTTGGATTCTTCTAAGAACATTACCTTACGTTAACAGAAAAACAAATACAAAACTGCCTATTGGATTTTTCTAAGTGATTTAATGAATGCTTAAAATAACATTTGATATTAGATAAAATTACTTTAAAGGTAAAATAAGTTTTTTACGAAAATATTCGAATCTGAAAATAATTTTTACCAACTTTTAGTTATATTGTTTTTCGAAGTTTAACCAAATGTCATTTTTTGTTCGTAAATATTCGAGGTGATAAACTATATTTTCTATACTATATTTTTTTACCTGTAGAAAAAAAAACTGTTAATTGATTTTTGTTTTAAACTCTTCAACCTGATGCCAACTGATGAACTGATGATCACTTCTCACAGTAGCACCCTTCTTGATGTATTTTTTGTCAGTCATATTTATAAAATTCTCAAGTTAAATCAAATATCAGTTCCTGCCTTTTCGGGTCACGACCTAATTCATTTGACATTTCAATGTAATCCATTGATTTTGAGCAAAACTATAAGATTTCGCGACTTTAAACGAGTGAATACGAGCCAATTAGAAGATGATTTAAAACGAATTGAATGGTTTCGAGCCTTTTATCGACGATCAAGTTTTTTTTTCATTCAAGAGAATATAAGAAACTTATTTGAAACACACATTCCACTGATCACAAAAACGGTAGTAACAAAAAATTCTTCGTGGTTTAACACGCACATTAAAAATCTTATATATGAACGCGACCAGGCCTATAAATGTTGAAGCGTTTATTGAAGCGTTTTCGACTAAATATTTTTTATATTGAATTTAAACGATTGAGAAACAAAGTTACAGCTGAAATACGAAATACAAAAAAAAATTATTTCTTACCAAAGTTAGATCCTTCACAAGCGGGTAGAAACCTTTGGAAAATAATAAATAAAAAGTTTTTGTCGCTTCCAAACTCTGAATTAAATGAAGAAACATCTTTTGCTTCATTTGAGAATGTGTCTTTTTCATTTCCTTGTTTAAGTTTTTCGCAGGTAATTGAAGCTGACGTCTTAGAGAGTTGCATTGATATAAAATCAAACTCTATTGGAATAGATGAAAATCATCCAGTAATGTTAAAAATATACTACCCTACATTCTAAGATACTTAACATATCTTTACAATACTACATTAATGTCGATGTTTTTCCATCAGCTTGGAAACAAGCAAAAATTATTCCAATTCCAAAAAACGAACGTGAGTTCCGACCAATTTCGATTTTACTATTTCTTTCCAAGGATTTAGAGAGAATTATGAATGGTCAGATAAGGAATTACCTAACTGAGAACAGTCTGCTTTGCGTTAACCAATCTGGCTTTCGTCCTAAGCACAGCTGCACCACAACTCTCATTAACGTTGTAGAAAACATCAGACAAGCTGTTGACAGCGACAATGTCACCTTTTTAGTTCTCCTTGATTTTTCAAAGGCATTTGATACGGCCAATCATAAAATACTGTTTAGTAAACTAACAAATCAATTTAATTTTTCTACTTCTTCAGCAAGTCTAGTTCATTCTTATCTGCATTTACGATCTCAGGCAGTTATTGCAAACTTAGTGTTAAAAGAGGGGTTCCGCAGGGTTCAATATTAGGACCACTATTCTTCTCTATGTACATCAATGATTTACTCTTTTGCATGCAGAACTATAAATTGGATATGTATGCTGACGATGTTCAAATAAGTAAAAGTTTTCCTTTAGGATTGGTTGAAAACGCTGCCGTTGAAGTCAACGAAGACCTTGCTTTGTCTCAATCCAGTAAAATCAAAATGTTTGGTAATTTCAAGAAAAGCCATCGACACGTCTTATTTTCCCGTGATAATTTTAAATAATAAACAAATTGAGTTTGTCGATTCAGCCAAAAACTTAGGTTGAATGTTTACAAAAACGCTTTCTTGGAATTACCACATAAGATTGACAATAGGTCGTGTTTACGGAGGCCTTCGTATACTTTGGACAAATCATAAAATAACACCACTCAAAACTCGTATGATACTGGCTAAAACATTGCTCGTGCCTATAATGCTCTACTGCTGTGAAATCTTTCATAATTGTGATTATAAGCACAAGGGCAAACTTAATGTTGCTTACAAAAGTATTGCCAGATACATTTTTAGATTAAAAAGATACGACCGAGTTTCTAATTTCTCAAGGTCTATCTATGGCCTTACTCTTGAAAACATTTTCAAGTTTAGATCACTTGTAATGCTAAATAATGTTATACAAACGCGCCAACCACCTTACCTTTATGATAGGATACGTTACTCACATTCTACTAGAACATTTAATATTGTACCCATACGTTACACGTTCTTAGTATAAAAACGCCAATTTTTCATCGCTGCGATTCGTCTGTGGAACTGTCTTCCTCGATCTTTAAAAATGATAAACTGTACTAAGCTCTTTCGAATTAAAATTGAGGAATATTTGCAAACCTTAAGGTAGTGATGATTTGAGTCCTTATTATTTTTTTTTTCTGTTAGTTATAAAGTATTATTTTTTGATTTTTATTTTGTATTAATTTAAATTAATTTTTTTTAACTGTGCACATACATACATACAATTCAATTTAATTTTCATTTTGAAAATTCACAAACAAATATACACAACACATAATATAATAATTAAATTTATACTATTTTAAAAGGTAATGTATCTTACTGTATAACCTGTTCAATAAAATATATGAATTATGATGTATGATAAAAGATTTAAATAAAAGTCGCTAGAATTATTGGTTCGTAAGATATTTTGGGCCAACCAAAATTCTTCTACAAGTCCTTACTGCATCTTTCGATGAAATTATCTGTAAAAAAAAATGTATTTGAAGTCGATATTTGTACTGTTATCCCGAACTTACGGACGTACACACGCACATGCAAACACCTTTAAAAAAAAATGATTATGATTTTAGCTACCTTGAAACGTAGACAAATGTCAACATTTTTAATTCCACACATTGGACCGATCCTCTAAAATAACTTCCTATGACAAGTTATTAAATATATAAACATACAATCTGAGAAACGTCTGGAAAGGTAATGGTAAAAATACAAAACCTCGATTGGAAAAATTTGTATTTCAATTATTTTGAGGCTCGTTTCTATAAAATTGGTTATGGATTTTCTTTGATACAATCAATTTTGAATAGCAACAAATAGTATTATAAATTAAGTCGCCATGTACGTACTTATAACTTAAAACTGTATATTTGTTTTTTTTTTTTTAATTTTATTTTTTTTCCACAATTTTTTAATTATTTTTTTTTTTATTTTTATTTCAGTTTTTGCTGATATAAGTGATGGTGAGTAAATTATACAAACATCTTGTTTTGTTTATTTTCGTAAAAATTAAGGTAAACCTATGAACAAAGACGTAAAGTTTGACTAAACAATAATATAAAATTTCTATAATTCCTTAAAAAAAACTTCTCTTTGGTCGTTTGCATAATGCTTTTTTGTAATACTCCAAATTGTAATTTAGCAATCTTCGAAAAGAAAGTATATTAGGTTATTATTTGTCGAGGTAATTTGAACATTAAATTACCTAATTCAATTCAATTAGGTACCATATTTAAGTAATATACAGTTGTGTTCATAAAAATAGCAGTGCTCTCCAAATAAAACAAAAGGGCCTTCAATATCAACGTTACAATATATTTCATTAAAGTTCTAATAACAAACTAAAATATTTTATTCATATATTAACAGAAAATAAGTATTATCGATTTCTTACCGTTAGCTTTGTCACACTAAAACCCATTTTTTAAATATATGGCTGTTCATAAAAATAGCAGTGCATGACAAAGTATTAGATCAATAACGTAAGAAGTAAGAAAAATTGTAATAAGTTATATAAAATAATATATAATGATAGCTTACAATTAGTTCTTTGTTTCATAACCATTGTTTTTTAAGATGCTTCGCATCCACATGGTATCGAGTCCACTAAAACCTGACACCTCTCGACTGGTATTGCGTTCCAAGAATCACGCACTGCTTCCCACAATTCTTGCGTATTCTGCGGTTTTGCTTTATGAATTGCGTTCTTAACATATCCCCACACTTTTTCGATGGGGTTAAACCAATTGCAATTCGTCTTCAGCATAGGGTAACATAACCTCCTCGAGAATTTTCACATAGTCGGTTGCATCTCTTATACCCCCAATGGGATTATTAGGCCCGACCTCGTAATATGAAAAGTAAGCCCATATCATAATTTTCCCTCTACCATGCTTCACTGTTTTAATAGTGTGGATCATATGCTGCATTTTAGGGTCTTCGCACATATTTTCGACGACCCTTGGACCCAAAAAGGACGACTTTGCTTTCACCGCTCCATAGAACATTCCTCCATTTCTCTTTTACCCAATCTCTATATGTCCTTTAACAAACTCAATTATCTTTGCCACATGCCTTTTCGTGAAGAATGGTACCTTGCGTCTACTTCGGGCTGATAACTTCGCTTGTAAAAGACGTCTTCGTATTGTGACAGCGCTAACAGACAGTTGAAGTCCATTTCTTATTTTCCTAGAGCCTATGGAAGGGTTCTGCTTTGCTAACTGAACAATTTTTCTGTCAGTTCTTTCAGTAGTCATCCTTTTTGGGCCTCGCGTTTTGGTTTATTTTGCCATTTTAAGGCGTTACTGATCATTTTTGATGAGCAGCCTAGGATGTCTTGAATATTTTAGTAGTTTTTTTCTTCTAAACGCAGTTTTCGAATAAGTTTTCGAATTACTTCGGTGCAATGTCTAGTATGTTACAAATACTTAAAACTTTAAATAGTAAAGTATTTACTTATAAAAAAATTGAATTTTTAACCTTTTCAATTATAAAATCAAAAGCACTGCTATTTTTATGAACATTCTATATCCAGAGAGTTTGAAACAATGTGTGTTCACCGCGAAAAGTAGAGTATAACTTCAAGCTAAATGTTGCTTATAACATGTTAATTTTTTTGTAAGAATTTCCGTTTTTTTAAATAATTGCTAATCTAATAAAATTTGACCAGCACTGTTATTTTTATGAACACAACTGTATGTAACTTGTTCTAAAAAAATATTCTGTTAACAAATATTGAACAGTAGGGCAAAGAAGTAAAATCGTTTTAAAAGTACAAACTTATTTTGTAATAACATAGGTATATTTTGCCAGTTACCGAGTACTAGCTCTATAAATAAATAAATAATATTAAGTGCAACAATCCTTTGAGAACCAGGGCCTAGTGACTTACAACTCTTAACTATTCCGTTACGGTTAATTTTCATGACAAAAATAACTCTTGAAGGATTTGTCAATTCCTCGCAAGAGGCAGTACGCGAAAAAATATATAGATGGCACAAAGAGGGATTGGACCCAAGACCTCTGGCATGACAGTCCAACTCACTAACTAGATATCATACCACGGGTACTACGAGTTGGTTGGTCCCTAAAAATTCAAGTAATCGCGTACTTAAAACATGAAAATCACTTGAACCAGTAATTTCGTAATTCGTTCATGTAGGTATTTTTACAATACATTTTTAAATATTTTTCAAGTACTTCACTAGCATCTACTTGAAAATTTAAAGCTCTGCTTCTAATTTACACTTGAACCGTTTTAAATTGCTTGGTTACCAGGGGTGGAATCGGCTAAGGTGATTGTTGATAAATGACAATCAATATGATCGAATTTGATCTACGTAAGGTGATAGTCAAATTGATACCAAAGCTGTCAGAACAAAAATGTGATAGTCATTTTCAAACAAATATGTATGTTTGTTCCGAATTGGCCTACCAGACGCTAACACAAACGACTGGAAAATTTTGTTAGT
Source organism: Eupeodes corollae (assembly GCF_945859685.1). Classification (NCBI taxonomy): domain Eukaryota; kingdom Metazoa; phylum Arthropoda; class Insecta; order Diptera; family Syrphidae; genus Eupeodes; species Eupeodes corollae. Next base: position 216,336,682 of record NC_079147.1, on the reverse strand, counting down.
TCGCTTTATTTCTTTAAAAAAATAACGTTCCTGTGACCGACAAAGCTTACGATTTAGCTATTTAATAAGAATCAATTTAAAATTTCACCAAGGCAACAATGAATTTTGCCAAATTGAATCTTAAATGGTTCAATCGAATTGAATTGAGTTAAATCATATTACCTACACAGACGGAAAGAAAATGATAGTCAACTATCACCTTAGCCGATTCCATCCCAGCTTAAAATTCATAAGAAGTAGGTACATACCTAATTAAAATAACTTAAAGTAATTTTAAAACCAATAGCCTATGTTTGACAAAGTGTAGTTCCAGGTGTCTACGATAGTTGTAATAAGTCTCTGAGTTATAAATATTATTTCCTTATCTTTTATAGTTCATAGTGCAAGTCAAATAAACTTTTCTTTTAAATTTTGTTAATCTTTTTTATTTGAATTGGGTTTTCGTCTGATTAAACTTTTTTTCCCCACGAGACAGCAATACTCAATAAAACCCAGTATTCCGATGAATTATTGAATGGAGCCACTCAAATTTGAGTTGTTTGTCCTTCCAGAAACAATAACAACAACAACAATGAGCACATATAAACAAACATTATTTGTGAAGAGGAATGAAATATTCCACTTCACTTTTATTTCCTTAGAAAAAATAAAGAATGAAATACAATTTATATAGGATACAAAATTAATTAAGGCAACATTTTCTAATTATAATTTTTTTAAATTCAAACCACAACGGTTTAACGACAATCAATCCCTTAAGGAATATTAAAATCATCATCATTCAATTCTCTTTGAAAAGAATCTCTTCGGCAAATAATTCTCTTCTTCTTTAAATGACAACCGAGAGCCAGCTGTCATCTGTCAAATTGGCTACATACAGAATTGAGTGTTTTTGCAAACCTACTGCCGTTTGTTAAAAGTGAAGTGATAAAAAGTTTATTTTAATGTGTTTCCTTTAAATATTAAACTCTGCAATTGTGTTAAAGTGATAAATTAAGTGATAGAGGCAATCTGTAACATGAAAATTCTACATAAACTTGATTAGAACGTCACAAATAAGGTAAGATGCATGGTTCTAAAGTAAAATTTGTTCCCAGTTTGCTGAATTTTAAGGGTTAAAATTTTCCCTTAAGTTTATATATATATTGAATTGAGGCTATTATCAACTTGTTTGTTAAAAAATACAATCATTTTTCAACATTTTAGTGAATAAATATAAATTCTATGAAATTGCACAAAAACCCCGACGGCAAAATCGGATGACAGCTTGAATAAAAACAGCTGTTCGAATTAAATGAGAGAGGAGAATCCCCGCCAAAAAAAATTATCTCATATTCCGATTCTCTTTTATCGCGTTTCGATTTTTCGCTGAGTTTCTCTTCAGGAAATTTTCTGCATAACTCAACTCATTCGAATTTCGATTACACTCTGAGTCAATTTGAGTCCACTCGTCATATATGACTCTTATCAATGCTGGGCCTCATACTCAGTTGTTTTGTTGAGTGGTTTTTTGTAAATCAATCAATCAAACTGTGCTTTTGTCGTGTCGTCGCGTCGCACATCAAGAATGCATACAAATCTGTCCTATTTCTGTCTCTCTATCCTTTTTCTTTTTGTTATTCTTATTATATGACTCGTCGTTCGCCTGCGCTACAAACAAACACATTCACCCAGCATCCATACAAAATCGTATTCGTTAACACCTCTCGGTCTGTCTCGCTTGAATATGCTTGATATGGCATAGCTCCATCAGTTTGTTGCATCTCTGTACTCTCTCTCTATACTTTACTTGTCACTCAACTTTACTTTTAATTAAATTGGTTTTATTTTTTAGAGTTTGAGCAAAAACAACAGTTTTTGAATGTGTGAATAAATCATATTTGGGTGTGATGTTGTCTCGTTCTTTGAGAATTTCTTTGATTTTATTATTTTTGTTTCTTTTATTTTTGCAAACAACAAACATTTTTAGGAAAAAAAGAGTGAGAAAGATAAACAGAGAAGTTGATCTAAGAAGAAAAATAATAATGATAAAAGAGCATGGAGGATATATTTCTTACGTTTCTTTTTATAATTTCCTTTACTTATATTTTTGCTATCATTTTGAATCTGGTTCTGAAGCTGGTTACTTTTCATTTTTGTTGTAAATCATAATGAAAGAAGTAGATGAGGAAATGTTTGAGATGAGATTAGACTTAAGTTGAAGTTGAATAGTTGGTTGAGTTCTAGTATTGAGTGTGTTAGGTTTTACAAAAAGATGGTGGTTAGTGTTGCCGATGTTAAAACCAAAAAAAAACGTGCTGAAGGAAGGAAATCAAAATTTAAGAAATGACATGAATTTAAAACAACATCGCAAAAGACACTCTTTGAAACCAGCCTTAGATCTATTTACATTTTAAGCTGCATTTTCAAGAAATCAGTAGTAATTTTGCACTTGTCGTTAATTAAATAGATTTTGCAAAGTAAATCCAACAATTTTCTTTACAAAGCCCTATTAAAATATTTGTATAGCTTTTAAATATAAATTATTGCAAGTATAAAGAATAACCTATGTAGGTAATACAAAAATATGCAATTTTATTTACAATTTAAAACCGACGCATACTTTTTAAGCCCTCTGATTGTTAAATTAAAGTGTACTTAAGTTCTTTATAAGTGTTTTCCACTCCATCATGGACAGCCACTTTAACCTAGCCTAACCTTAGTTCTTCGCCGGTGCTATTTTGAGAATGTGATAGAAAAACAAATTTGAATCAATTAATCTATTGTTTTCAAAATTTCGAATGATAAAAATTATATGTTGTCCAAACACTGTAGTTTCTTTCATTTGAGATATTTAAAATTAAAGTCACACTTTTAAAGAACGCATGGGAAAAATATGCTGCCTACATCAACCTCTCAAATATCAATTTAAAATATTGTTTTTGAACTAGTAATTGTGCTTATTTTATTTGTTTTTAACATATTTAACCCCTTAATAATGGCTTTTAATGCAAATCAACGTTATTTAACCTTAATAATCGAAAAATTATCAATGGTCAACAAATTATTTACACATCCACATCGTGGTCTTCAATCTATAATGACGCAAACTTCCATTCAAGAACTGGTTCATTCGAGATTGATATTGAAATCCTTAGAATTATTCATATCAATATAGGTACCTATTAGAACATCACAAACTTTGCCTCAAAATCTTAAATGAATGTGTTTTCCATATCCCTTAGTAAAATCAGCAACTTTTCTTTTAGCTTCCAAAAATATCTACACTACGGCAACACGGTTATCATAAATTGTAAAAAATCAATCCCGGTTATTTTTAAATCCTTCTTCGTTCACTATAACTTATATTGAACAAAAAATTCCTGTTTCCTTACACTCAAACAAAAATAAACGCTAAGTTCATGATAATCATGGAGTGATGGGAGTTTATATTAATTTACATATAAACTCCCATCAAAAATCAGAAAACTATCTCAATATAAAAACAACAACATAAAAATAGCAATAAAACAATAAATACACACTATCCCACCTCTACAACAAAAGTAGAGGGGCGGTGCCTTTACTAACTATCTCTGCTTGAGGAGAAACAGTAGCAACCAAAGGCAAACGTGCAACGAGTACGAGACCTGTCCATGTCCATCTCACAAAATACTCAAAATGATTGATTTCTCATTTTGTACACACATTACACCCACCCGCAATCGCAATAGCAGCCCATGCAGACGCAGAGTACAGTAGTAGTAGAAAATGTCAATTATTTTTCTTTTCCTCTCGCCATTTGCTATCCAACCATAATAATATGCTCGGTGTTGTTGTTTCTGGTTGTCTTGTTCGGTCATTCCCACTATCTGCCTTCACTGTTCGTTCACTGGTGATTTTCTATTGCAAATTTTTGTTAGTAGTTGTGCTCTTCTTGTTTCGATTTCGACTAACCAAACCACCAAGAAACTGAAAGAATAGACGAAAGGTGTGTAATAATGTTGAGTGACAGCTGAGAAAACCAGCGATGGCTGCAATTCACATTCAAAACAACAACAACACCAACATCACAGAACAAAACAGCAGCACAGAGCCACAGAGCGCAGCACTGGCAAAGAGGCAACTGGCACACTTCACTCAACTCAAACTAAAAAGACGAAAAATCAACCACAAAAACTTAGCAACAATCTGAAAAAGGAGAAATAAATACTTCTTCTTTTTCTGAGAAAGAGAAGGCGCATTGGAGAACAAAATAGAGAGGTAGTAAGATTTTAATCAGATTTTGTTGTTTTGCTGAGAATATCTGCAATATTGGAGTGGAGAAGAGAAGCAAGAGCATGGTGTTGCCGTAGTGTTATTTTTATAGTTTTGTAACTAACATTTGTTTCCAAAAGTTTAACAAAATATGAATAAGATAAGATAATGATGATTGTGAAAGATAATAAAAAAAGTTGTTTATCGCTTTGTTATCAAGATACTTGAGTTGTTTTTGTGGGTTTTCCTTTTTTAAGTTATTAATGGGATTTTTTTAACAAACAGACAAAAAATAGGTTTCCATATGTTTCCCGATGTATTTAAGTTAAAAACCGATTATATTTTAAAAGTTTGTATTCCTTATACAAAATTGTTGATTGGACTGAAAGAAGGAAATAATTTTACCTACATATGTTAAAAAAAATATTTTGAAGTCAATAGCTTGATAATCTCGAGATGTTTGATTTAAAAATCAGTTTTTATCAGTTTTGTGTAGTATTTTTTCACATTTGTATTTTTTATAAAAACCATGTCATTTGCATTTTAATTAATAATTAATATTCGAGATGACAAATATAGTACTCCTTTTTTTTATTTATAAACAAAACCGTAAGTTGAACGTGACAATTTAATTGAAGTTATGTTCAAAAGATGTTTATTTTTCCCTTTTTTTAAAAATTGCTAAGTGGAACCATTCAATGTAGATCTATTTAAAAAAAAGTGTCGATATCTCTGCCTTTTCTTGAGATATGGCTGAGAAAAATAGGTATGCCAAAAGAAGGGACCTATGAACGTGCGGATTTTTTGGTTTTCCGTTTTTAGTTTGTAGAATTTCAAAACATGTCAAGTTTTAGCTTGACACTTGTTATTGTTTAAGAAAACAAAAACCATTTAATTTTCAATTTGTTTTCTTATTATGAAATTTGTTATATTTTATTTCCATTACATATATGTACATATCACTATGTTTTCATAGTTCATCATCAAATACCTATGTTTAACCGCTGTAAGAACAAAAAAGTATGGAATGTAGAAACATCAATATTTCGCCTGGACACGAATTTAGCACATTCAACACTTTCTTGATAAAATTTTACTTACTGTTATCAATTCTAAGTTTTTCTTAGTATTTGGTAGGGAACCCTTTTTTTTCGCAGTACAGAAGCAATTCTTCTTGGCAAATTTTCAGCCAAAGCTTCACATTGTGACTTTGGAATTGCATACCAAGCTTTTTGAATCTCCTGCCACAATTGTGTCAAATTGAATGTTTTTTTTGCTCAATGTGATGTTCAACATCATTCCACCCATTTTTGATCGGGTTAAGATCGGGTGCTTGTGCTCACCACTGCAAAACGTCGATTTTATTCACCTCTAAGGTACACTTCACTAACTTTGAAGTGTGTTTAGGGTCGTTGTCGTGCATGAAGCGCCATAATAACGGCACATTGTCTTCTGCGTAAGGTGTCATATGATCCATTTTGGTGTCAATTTTTACGATGGGGCCAACGGCGTGCAATGAAAAAGCTACCCAAACCATAAGGTTGCCTCTAACGTGTTTCACCGTCTTAATGGTGTACCTTGGATCATATTCCAAGTTTTTCCCACGCCATACATATTTTTTCCCATCCGATCCGAACCAGAATTCAGATCAGAATTTGGATTCATCGTTCCAGAACACGTTTTTCCAAAAACTACTCGTAATTGGTTTGTATAGGTGAGCTTTGGCAAACTGTAACCTAGACTTCAGATTTTTTTAGATACAAGCGTTTTTCTCTAAACAACGCACCCACGTAAATTGTTTTCATTTAATCGGCCGGCGTCTTATGGTCCTTGAGGAAAACTTTACTCCATAGTTCGTTGAAAGTTCGCTTTGAATGGCACTGGAGGTCTTAATCGGATCCTTGGCCGAATCATTTACACATTTTAATTTCCATATAAGGTAGTCATAGTAACAACATAAAAATGAACCGTTACTTGAAAGTAATAAAGAATTGGAACTAGAAAAATACTTGTACTCTTTTCAATGCAATGTGCTAAATTCGTGTCCACCACTGTACTTCTAATTTTTCTCAAAATCCACTGTTTTCTTGGGACCTTTGGAAAGGGTGTTTTCCCTTTTTAATGCTTGTTGATTGAAACTTGTTAGCCTAGAGTGAACTGTAAATCCACTGTAACTAGAAGGTTGTTGCTTTAAGGTTTTTTTTTTTATATTTTTTGAAATTCTAGTGATTTTTAATTTTAATAAAAATTCTCGAAAGTCATGATAGTTTCAAATGTATTCCCTTTTATAAAGGCTCCAATATTAATAATGGGTCAAAATTTCAAATGTTTATCAAAACTCTGTATATAAGTCACATGGAGGTATTCAATTCATATTCATATTTTATTTTAATCTTACTTTAGTGGAATTTAATTAAAAATGCCTTCTTAAATGAGTCAAAAAATAGTGTTAAGTTTATGTTACATCATCATGAATAATGACGATAAACAACAAGAAATGGTGCATACTGACGTATGCGTAATTTTGTATTTACATTTGTTTTCATCAAATTTATATCCGTCCATTTTGAAATAGTGCACAAAAAACAAATAAAACTTTGCGAACTCACTAATTTTTGTCATATAGAAAGGTAAAACTAATCTCTTTTTCTAGCATGCTCCTTAAAAATTAAATTATGTGTTGGTTAATTCGTTTTTTAACAATAAATAAACTAAATAAGCTATCTTGCCTTTAATGCCATCCTACCTATGCTATATTCTTAAGTCGTTCAAGTCTACTGACAATTTAAAATACCTGATCGGGGAGATAATACGCCAAATAGCTCGCTTAGACTCAAAAGCCGTTAAAATATATTTTTGAAATAAACTTTAATTTCATAATAAATACAACTTAAGAAAACTTTTAACCTAACTCAAAATACCTAATCTTGTCTTAACTCCTGGACTCAAAGGACCTTATCAATTCAAATGTTAAACTTTTCACCCTTCTTTCCTCAATATGTATGTATATTTAGGCAGAGAGCGAGGTTCACCTTTCTACCTATGTACATATTTACAAAACTAAACTCAATTTATCCCTCGTTCATAAATAATTTTCCAATTTTCTTTCTCAATTTTATTCGTTTGTGTTGGTATATTTTCGTGTAGTTAGGTTGGTATAAAGAGTTTTTCGAACCATTTATTCCTTTTAATTATCCACATCAATTTCCATTTTCATCATAATAATATATTTAAGGTAGAAATACAAAGGCAAAAAGCCATTTTTAGCTCAAACCTTACCTACCTATTGCCTACCTCTGTTATGTACCTCTAGTCAATCCCTGTCCCTGTCGCCACCACTTCCCTTCTCCTTTAGGTATACATAGTCAACTCTTATTCAAGGCTCACAAATCTTTGTCACTTGACTTCCTGCACTTTTATTCCATCAGAGCTTTGCTTAGATATTTCATTTCCATCACAGTGCCACCACCATATCAACCTCTTGCTACCCGATCCCCACGAAGCTCCAATTACGAGACGCCCAGCTAAAGAAAATGTCGAGAACGACGTAACGATGTCGATGGGCAACGTCGACGACGGACGACGGACGACGACGACGACGAAGACGAAGACAGCCGCTCGACCCTCTCTGACCGGTTCAAATGTATAAATAGGTGTACTTCTGTACAAAGCTATGTATATGGAATCCCAAGCCAGGATCCGATTTTCAAACTCCTTCCACTCGTCCTCGAAGCAGAGAAGCTATGAAAATTAACGGCCATTATTTTCTTGAATTATTACACCCTACAGTACAGATACACTAAGAATATCACTCATCCTATGTACCGTTTCGTCGTCGTCGTCATCGTCGTCGCAGTCGTAGTCGACGCCGTAAGTTGTCTTCTTCGTCAGTCGCCCACGACCTCCACCCCCTCCATTCCGCAAATGGTAGTGTAGAAAATTAAACAAAAACCAAGTGGTTGTTTGACGGGTGCGAGGCTTTCGCACAGCAAGGGATGGAGATGGAGACGGAGACGATTGAGATTGGCGAGGACACGAGTGTTTTTCATTTGCAAATCTCTTGCCAAATAGACACACAAATACACTTACTCGCATAAAAATTCAGAGTCTTGTCAGAGAAAAAGAAGCTACTCTCACTGGATTTCTTTTCGCTGCTGATGATGGGCTTCTCGCTTCACTGTAGGCAGTTTATCAGTTTTTTTCTTACATACTTATTTACCATAGCCGACTAGGCCAGCCCGACCAGGCCCGGCCCGGCTACTCATCTCATCGCGAGTTACCTTCAGCCTGATGCTGAGATGCGGTGGAGATGGCGATGGCGCTAGGACGAGCTCGACACAAGGATCTTTTCCATGCTCCTGTTGTTCCTTTCCTTTAGAAGCGCGCAATCACTCAGTTGAATGTTTTTGATAGAAAGGCACATAGTAAACGCGGGTAAAGGACCTCTTTTTTTTGTTTGTTCCTTTGTCTATGGCATGCTCGGGCTAACAACTATGGAAATTATGTGAAGGTATACGTTTGTAGATAGATACGTTTCACTGAATAAGGCGTTAGGCGTAATTCGTGGGTTAAGGGTAAGGGTGGGTACTTGTTTTTTTATTCTTTAGCGCAAATTTATTGTAAATTGGGGCAACTCACAGAGTAGGTAAGTGTATAGAGTATATACAAGTGGCTGAAATGAAGTTTTGCTATTGAATGAGAGAAGATGGAACATTATACTGCTGTTGCTGTTGTTTGTAAGTAAGCGATTTATTTCATGGTTGGACTTTTAAAAGTTTTTTTTCTGCTGAGAAATTGTGTAGGGCGCTAAAAATTACAAAAAAGAGAGGCAACGGCCTAGGCACTGATAAAGGTTCGGTTGGATCACAGAAATCAAGCATCAGTGAGCGTAGTTAGTAGACAGTCTCGAAACCTACCGCGTGCTGTTATCTTTTGTTCTTTCTGTCTGTTGTTCTCACTCCTCTGTCCTTCTCTTTTGTATTAATAGGTTATGTTGTTATCACCTTACAAATAGTCTAGTAGCTCAAGGTGCTGTGTTTTCTATTCTATACATTTATGTGCTGAGGCTGGGATGCGACCCACACTGATAACTTCCTATCCCGTCTGCCGATTTGTCTTGCTTAAAACTTTGTAGGTTTTCGTATTGTGTCAGTTGTCAGTTGAATTATTCTTACCACCAATATTTTTCATATAGTAAAATAGTTTTATTTCAAAATCTAGTTTTGTTTAATAGATTTTTAGTCGTAAACAAATTTGATTGGTAAATTTTTTTTATTTTTACCAATGTTAGTAGCATTTCTTAATTTTTTTTTATTTCTTGTATATAAACAAATAGATGAATGAAATCAATTTGAGAGACATCTAAAACCGAACATCAATCTTTACCAAATTTGCGTACTATTATCTGTATATTTTATTTTTTTATGAAAAAACGGACCGAAAACAATATTTTTTTTAAATAAAATAAGTTTGAACCCAATATTTTTAATTCTTGAAAGTAAATTTTTACCAAGTTTTAGTATTGTTTTTTTTTTGTTAGGTGTTTATTTTTATAAAAAAAAACTGTCAATTCGATTTTTCTCAAAATTGTTCCGAATGTTGAAAACAATATTTCTTATAAGCTTACATAAGCTGAAAGCGATAATCTTAAATTTTTTAAAAGATGTTTGAGTCAAAAATCAATTTTTACCAACTTTTATTAATTTTTATGTAGGTTTCTATTTTTTTTAAACTGTCTATTTGATTTTCCTTAAAATTTTACTGAATGTTCACAACAATATTTTTAAGAAGATAAAAGTAGTTTGATGCCAATATTTCAAAGTTTTGGAATAATGTTTGAGTTGAAAATCACATTGTACCAACTTTTATTATTTTTTTTTTAAGTTTAAACTTTTTGTTAAAACTGTCAATTCGATTTTCCTTAAAATTATTCCAAATGTTGAAAACAATATTTTTTATAAGTTAAAATTAGTGGGAAGCCATGATCTCAAATTTTTGAAAAGATATTTGTGTCAAAAATTTTAAATTTGTTTTGGTTTTTAATTTTTTTGTAAAAAAAAAACTGTCAATTCAATTTTTTTTTCAAAATTCTACTGAATGTTGACAACATTATTTTTAAACAGATAAAAGTAGCTTAAGGCCAATATCTCAAAGCTTTGAAAAGATATTTGAGTCAAAATTTAATTTTTACCAACTTTGAGTAATGTCTTTTTTAGGTCAAATTTTACCAGATGTTAAAAACGTTGCACAAAATTATTTTGAAAATATAATCATTTTTAATTCGTAAAATTTTCGAGGTGAAATTTTTTTCAGTTTTTTTTTTTTTGATTTGTAACTAAACCGTTGTATTTTTTTTCCGAAAATATACATGTTGAGTATCACGTTACAATATATAATATTAATTTAATTCAAGTCTCTATTATTAATAAAATAAATAACTGAGGGCTTTTATACTGATGCTCAAAAATAAATGTCTGAAACATATACAAATCTAAATCCTACTAATGTAGGTATATAATTTTTCAATAAAAGGTTTCACTTTGACATTAAAGAAACTGCTATTTTTTAAGAGATATCAATACATTATTTTTTCTTTGTAGAAAAGAAGATCTGCAATTACCAATGGAAAACAATATCAGCAATGCGAGGGTTACGGTTGCAACACCATGTCCTTTTCATGATAATATTTTTCATGGTCAATTAATACTTTATATAGCATTACGAATTCAATCGTTAGGGTCCTGAAATGATTGTGAGCTATATGCTGTATCTCGAAGGTTGTTTAATCACATGATTTTGATGAATCTCTTATGCAAGTAGCTTATTTTTTGAAAATTGAAACAGGAAGAATTTTTTTTGTTGAGAATATAAACAATTTCGATAAGTTGTTAAAGCATGAGTCCTTCAATTTGTATTGATTTCGTAGTCTTTAAGGATTGTTGATGTCAAAAAATGACAGTTTCACAAATAGTGAGCGATTTAAAATTATACTAGTTTTACATAAAAACTATTAAATATTATTTAAACAAACAAATCATTTTTATTTATAAAAGGTGAACTTAAAGTCAATTTCTTATTTCGCTCTAAAAAGATTGGCTGATTCAACATTAATTTACAGCCAATTTCTAGACAAAGATCTAATCTCTGAAACTCAGGTTGTTAAAATATAAACACTTGAGTTCTAGCTCCTTTCGGCTTTTGGATTGGAAATTGCCATGAAGTTCTCCAGCGTTAGAACTCTGATTTAAATCTTCGTTTGAGAGAGCACTTCGATTTATTAGATCTTCCAATTAGGGGGTCCATGAAATTAGAATTCGGTTAAGCAATAATTTTACTTTCATACATGACTTGATGTTTAGATATATTTTGTTAGTTTAATTTGATATCAGCAACATTGTCAATCTGCAATGATTACAAATTTCACATTTTGTTATTTAGGAACATAATAATTATATAATTAAACAAGTAAAAATTTTGTCGGTTTGAAGAAGACAAAAAGTCAGTTTTGATAATATGATGGCCTTTCAAGAAGTCATAATCTTGATTCTGTCATATTATTTTGTTAAAAAAAGAAATACATACATTTTAATGGAATTTTACACTCCCGCACCTCAAGTCTACCTCAACATCGCGACCTGTTAACTAAATCTTCATACAAATATCAAGACTAGGTATAGACATAAGGTCCATGAGCACTATTTCTATTTGTGCAACCTTCAGTTAAATGGACATTCTAACCGTGGACATTATATTATAATCCAACAACTCTCAAGGTGTTTAGTCAACACAAGCAAACTAAATAAATAAAACATGTTTAAAACGAACAACAAAATAATATTGAAAATAAAAAAGACCACTCTCCCAACCACAACAGAAGAACAAGAATTAAAATTAATTTAAATCGAAAATGTATGTATAAAACCAATGATGAAATAGTTTCAAGTCAATATTCAATATAATTTATTAATAAAATGTCAGAATCATATTACAAACATTTCTATCGGGTGCTTTGAAATAGTAAATTATTCGTTGGAACTTTGTTTCATAAAACCGATATCTACTCCAAACTTTAATTTTAAATTTGCACCGCATTCTAAAGAAATTATAGAGAGCTTTAAATATTTATAAAGCAAGAGTTATACAGGGTAAGGCGTGGTTACTTCCTTATGTTAAAAAATCAGAACACAAAAAGTATTGGCAATATGGATTTAATTAAGGTTTTATTGTATTTGGTTTTAAAAACGACATCTCGAAGGTGGCCACCGTTCTCATCAATTCACTGAGATAGTCGGAATTTGAAATTGTTTTCCACTTTTTCCAGCATATCTGTGCCTATGTCGGCGATAGCAGCACGAATATTATTTTTAACGTGACGAAAAGTCTTTGGACGGTGAGTGCATACCAACGATTTAGTGTAGCCCCACGGGGAAAAAATCACATGGGTCTTAATCTGGTGATCGTGCTGGCCACTGAAGATGACCTCTAAGAGAGATAAGCCGTCTGGGAAGGGTTCACGCAAAATATTCATTGACCTTCTTCCGTGTGACCTGTGATGCCATAATGTTGAAACCCACACTTCAAATACATTCATTTCTTCAAGTTTGGACAGACAAAAATCCACAATCATGCTAACATTCATAATTGACCGTAACTGCTCTTTGGTTCTCTTCAAAGAACCATGGGCCCATAATGCCGATACTGGATATTGCCCACCAGTCACACGTTCTGTATGCACGGGTTAGTGGGGCTCCAATATCGCATGTTTTGTTTGACCACACATCCTGAAATACGAAAATGTTCCTCGTCACTAAAGAAAACAAGGGCGTCCTGACGCAGATTATCGAGGAAGGCTTCACATGCTTTTTTTCGCCAAACATAATCGCGTGGATGAAGTTGTTGCACCACTGCCGATTTGTATGGGTGAAAATTAAGTTCCTCATGAAGAATTCGTCTCACTGCAGTGCAACTAGAAATCCCTAAAGCAGCCGAATGTTTGTGTGCAGATCGCCTAGGGGATTTCAAAACCGCCGCCCTTACGCTTTCGATGTTTTATGGTGTCCTGACGGTTCTGGAAGGCTCATTATGTTTCTTCTGCATACTACCGGAATCTTTGAACGTGTCCACCTACCCAAAAATCGATTTGCGATAAGGCACACCACCTACAGCAGCAATATTGAAATGGTTTCTAAAGCACGCTCCACCTCGAACTTACGCTTTTGCTTTGTCCACTGCATTGTTGACACTGAATTAGTTATAACGAAAACCTTAGATAACGTGCTTTCGAACAAGCCATAAACCAAAGTTCTACTATTATTAGCCGCTCAGTTGCGCGAGTTTCAGATAAGAAAGTAACCACTCCTCACCCTGCAAATCGACTTTTTAATTGATTTTAGAAATTTATCTTGACTGTACAAGATTTTGCAATTGATTTTATTCCATTTCACGCTGAGATTCTCAAATTTTGAACCATAATAAGGCTACCTTTAGTGTTAAGAACTTCTTTTTTTTAAGTGAAGAACCCAAATCAATCATGCCTTAAAATCCCAGCTTCATAGGCATAACAACCAAAGGACGAATGAAAACTTAACTAAATGTGCCTTAAATAAAAACATGGCGCCCTTTTCAATTCTCTATTTCAACTGTTTATTCTTGTGTTCAAACCCATCCTGTTGCAATATTCAGTATTTTCACAATTTAAGAAAATATAAAAATGAAAAGTTGAAAATTCATAGAAATGAAAATCCTTCGACAAAGTTTTCTACTTTTCTCTTCTTCTTCTTCGTCTTCTTTTTCGTCTTCTCTTTTCAAAATTTCAAATGCCATTTGATGTTCTATTGCCCTCTTGTTTGTATAAATTCTGAGTGTTTGTTTTCGTTTCATTTCGCCTGTATATATGTTTGTATGTATGTGTGTTTGTGTTAAGGGCAATTAAAAAATATTTATAAGTCCCCGAACGGCAAATTTACCCTTAAAACGTATATATGTTTGTATGTATTTTATAAATAAAAGAGATACGTACCTACTTATGGCAACAACCCTCATTGTATAATTTTCCAAAAATAATAAAATAGAACAACAAGAATAGCAAAAGGACCGAAAAAAGCGAGTATAAAACTCAAAACTCATTGCAAGAAAATAAGGGAGCCAAAAAACTGCTATAGATGTCAGTATACTTTTGATTGATTGAGTTGCCATTGGGAGATTTTCCAAACATCGAGACGAGGACGATAAGGACGACGAATACGACGACGACGATGACGATGACTACAATACGCGCTGTTCAAGTTTGTTCTGAAAAAGAATTATTATAGGTAGGTAGGCGGTTGTGGGGTGGCTGTACAGAATGATGAAGATGATGGCGTGGTATGGCGCGCAACCCTTCTTAATTACTTTGGCCCTGAATAATGGCGCCGGATTTGAGGGTTTGAGGATGGTGGTGATTGTGATGGCAAAAGGCATAAAGTAGGTAGGAAGGTTTCTCGAAAGTACGAGTACATCATCAGTATCACAAAGAAAACTGTTTTTTGCAATTTAAATTAAATTTATAAACCCCTTCCCTTAAGTCTGCCAGATCTCTGAGAGTTCGTTTGTATGTTTGAAGTTTTTTTTCTTTTCAAAATGGCGATGTGCCATAATGTGCGCTGTCATAAAAATCAATTGACAATAAATTACGTCAGTCATCTATCAAATAATAAAAAAAAAATTATCTGGGTGGGAGGTACGTAAGGTTGTGTGTAGGTATATCTCACTGGAAGTAGGTATTTTCTTAACGTCATTTTATCTTTTGGATTTCAAAACTTGTGTGGTAAAAGTGCCACCTATACTTTTTATATAACAGTAGAAAGATTCAAACACTTTACGTGTCAGCATTCTCGCGGCAATATCTCAAAAAACACCCTGAACGACACCACGACGACGACGATGACGACAACGACAACGAAACGGTGATGGCGGAATATGACGGTTCTGCTGTTTTTGTTCAAATTTTAAATTTATTACTATGGGATGAGTCATAAATTATGATTATTCTCCCAGCGCAGTATATGAGTGAAGAGAAGAAGAAGAAATAAATAAATATTGGAAAATAAAAATATTTTGTTACATTACCCAGAGATCAATTCAATTGAATTGGATTGATTGGGAACCAGCATAGGACTGCTTTGCTTTTTTAGATTCGTGTTGGATTTCTTGTCAATATGGTATTAACTTCGTGTGTACGAGGGCTGTTTTTTTTTAAGAAACATAAAATTACTTAAAAAATTTAATCAATTTGATGTTTTATTACCCGAAAAGACAATTTAATGAACTGATGGGAAGTTTGAGGCTCTTTATAGATTATTTTTTTAAGAAAATATGAAATAGGTATATTCGTCAACCAATATCTTTGAATTCAATCTGAAAGTCTATTTAAAAGTTATTTTTTTTTAAATTTCCTGTTTTTCATCAAAAGTTCTTACCTATATATTTCACGTTTTCACATAAATATTTCGATTTTGATAGTGATTGACTCTTGTTCCCAAGGTCTTTACATGCCATGTTTTAAGAAGATTATATCTGTTTTTTGTTTCTTCTTTAATGATGTACTGCGCTGATTACAAAGGATCGGCCCAATCTGAATAGAAACTAATCTGTTTTTATGGCACTTTTAGAAATTAATTAAGTTTAACACAGATTTTGGGTTTTTAAAAGAAAAATGGCACAGTAAGAATTGAAAAACTTTTTCGCAAAACTTTAAGTAAATGTTAAGGCAATTTAAGTAAGCTTACAAAGCAGTATTTAAAAAGTTTGCTTAAGTCAGTGGTGTAACATTTTAAACGATTTACGAATGTTAAAGACATTTTTGGCAATTTATTAAGCCAAAAAGGTGCGATTGGCTAATTTTACACGATTTTAGCGTCTTACGAAAGCAGTTCAGCAGTTTAATACGTTCTTATGATGTCTGTCATTATCCTAGAAAAAAATGTACTTGAAAGAGTTGACTTTTTATTTTTCAATAATTCGTGAGCTATAATTGTTTTCTTAAATTCTTAAAATGTTTTCGGAAAACTTCGTACAAAAAAGTGCAATGTTTTAAGTCCCTTTAAAGAGCTGGACGATTGGGAATTTAAGTCTAGGTGTAGATGTTGCAAAGTTAACATTTAGGGTTTTTGGTTGTAAACTTAAACATTCAAAGGCCACTTTATGTTTGTGTAATTTGTTCATTTTCAAAAACTGTCAGTGTTTAGAGATGTTCGGATGTCCGTTTTTTGATAGAAGGGGGTTAGCAATTTACTAGCAAACAAAACGAAAAGGAACTTTAAAATTTTGAAGTCGCTAGTAGATTTTTAAATATTAAAGAAATTATTACTTTACAAAATTTGAAGCTCATACTAATACAAATAATTAGGTGGTTCAACAGTCTGTTGTGAATTAACGCCACGTGACTTACGATTTTCAACTTTTCTGTGTGCGAGTAATGTTGTCACAAATTGGACCAACAGTTTTAAGTCATTTTCGAATGGCAAATCTGAGAAAGCACTTTTCATTAGAAGAATTACTCTTTGTCAATTCCTCGGAAGAAAAAACACCGCTAAAAAACTTTAGATGGATTGAACCCAAGAGGGTTACGGGTACTACCATAACAACAGGCAAAATTTGCCCAATATCACAAAATGGCTTTTTCATAACTTTAAGTAGGCTTCTAAGTTTCTGACATTATATGTATTTATAGGCTCGATCTTTCAGTTCTACCTTTGTTTTCTAAGTTTTATTTTTAACCAACTGCCACTAATAAGCGAAAACTCAAGGGAATAACACTACCCTTGGTTTTGAATTTCTGAACATTGCAATGGCTGGAAAAGAAGGAGTGTAGCAAGGCATTCCATATTCGCGTAATTTGGCTAAAGAACGAATTTCTGTACTTGACAGTACGACCGAAGTTGGGCTCGAGGGTATACTGAAGAGCAATCCTAGAAGCGCGAGTATTACGGTTGAGCTGTTTAAGGGGAGGAATGCAACTGGCTATTTCTTAAGTGCGTAAACCGCTAAAATAACGGTAAAAGAGGGTGAGACAGGAAGCTTTACGACATATGTTCGAGCGACTTAAATGATCCTATGATGCTATTATCACCAATAAATCTAAATGCTCTACGTTCAATACTGTCCAGGAGGCTTAAGTAAGTTGCAGGATTACCAGCCCAGATATGGAAGTTATATTCAAGCTTTGGACGTATATAAGTCTTGTAGATAACAGCCAGATCAGAGGGGGAGAAAAACTTCTTGCATCGCCTTAGAAAATCCAAACATCTTGCGGAATTTTTGGCGACATCGCGTATGTGATCCACAAAAGGTGATTAGTGATGCATGATGAATGAGAATATCGAGATGTTCGGTCTCCTCGATGCAAAGGCCATATATGGATAATGCCAAGGGTGGTTTATCTTGCTTTAACGATACAATACAGCATTGGGTTTTCGAAGCATTAAATTCCAAGCAGTTTTTTAATGAGCATATCATATTTTGTCGTTGCACTTCCACATCCGGAGAAGAGGGATGTGAATCTGAAAACGAATATCAAAAGCTAAGAGTACTATCGTCAGCGAAACAATGTATTGGATTAGAAGTTGCAGACAGAAGATCATTAATAAAAATGAGGAAGAGTGTTGAGGATAGAACAGAGCCCTGGGGCACACCAGCATTTATTTTGTAGTTTTCAGACTTGAACCCGTCCAATACTACTTGTTTTGAACGATCCGAAAGGTAATTACTAATCCAATGAAGCAGGGATTCCTGAAAACCGAAAGCACGCATTTTCGTTAAGAGGGCCTGATGTCAAACCCTATCAAATTCTTTTGAAATATCAAGTGCAATAATCTTACTTTCTCCAAAACGATGTAAAGATTTGCTTCACTGTTCGGTGAGATAAACCATGAGATCACCAGTGGACATATTGCTACGAAAACCATATTATCGGTCATTAAGAAGATTTCGATCTTTCCTGAGATATTTCTTGAGCTGATAATTAATCATCGTTTTTGTGCCCTAGAAAAGAAGTGAAGCAAGTGCAATCGGTCGGCAATTAGAGGGTGAAGAAGATTCGCTTTTTTTGGGAATATCCTGGACAAATGCGATTTCCATCGGCTCGGGACGAGACCTGAGTAGGACAGATGAAAAAGCTTACGCAGTGGTTTTGCCAACGTTGAAGAACACCTCTTAAGAACAATAGCGGGGAAACTATCCGGACCAGCGAATTTAAGTATGTTAATATCTTTCAGGACTCTCCCCACAGTACGAGTGCGAAAAAAGATTGGCCCCATAGAATCACTAACGCGCTCAAGTACAGGCGGAGTCATAACACTCACTGGCAGCGTTGAGATTTCTCTTCTCTAAAGGGCTAACAAATAGAGTGTCCTTATTAAACGCTTTCACCCAACCATTTCAAAAGAAGGGTAACATTTACATTTTTGGTTTTTGTGCCACTTTAAAGTATTTAAACAATTATTTGATAGCTATATAAGATGGACCACCTATCGTTTTTTTTTTCTTTAATTCAAACGATATTTTAACTCAGGCAGCTGTTTCCCGTTCTAGATCTTGGCAGAAATTGAGCACAAACAGTGCCTATTATGAAAAGTTTTGACCGAAATGAAGCACTCATCAACGCACCTGCTGTACGTAATTTTGTACAAAAAGTTCATGAGACTAGTGTGCTAGTCGACAACATGTACGGTCACCGTTGACGTACGGTGCGCACAAACGTCAACAGAGCCTTGGAATATTGAAATGTCAGAATGTGGCAAGGCCAGCCTTGGAGGAACGCACGTTGTATTCCAAAATTAATGGAAATATTTGCTATTAAAAAAAGCCATAATACATGACACGAATCGATGAACTTTTAACTTTCTTGCTCATCAAAGGTATTTCCTCATCTTTCAGCTTGACGTTCAATCTTATAAGATCTAAAAACTTTGAGTGATCAAGTAAGTCATCCTTGCAGAATAAAAAACTGTTCAATAAATCTTAATAAAAGTCATTGATTAAAAACATCGCAATTACCAACCAAATATCTGAATAATAAATTCAAATAAAAGTGATATCTCAAAAAACTTTGGATCGAAAAATTTGTCATTTTTGTCTTTTTCATCGCAGCACCGCGCATTAAATCGGCGTATACTACAACAAGCAAGCGATGATGCTTACTCAGCATCAGAACATATCTGTATAAGATGTCAAAATTGAATATTCCTCGCAATTAATTTATGTCTCCACAATATAAGATTTGTAGACATACAATTTGTATTGCGCATCAGATAGATTTTTCCTTATTAAGATTTGAAATAACAACAGAAATGAAAGAAAAAAAAAACACCATCAGAAACAGAGAAGAAAGCCAGAAAAGTATCATTGATCAAAGTCTTAGCAAAGAAATTCTGACAGATTTATTGATATAATAATGTATCTAAATTTTTGTTTGTATCTTTTTCTATATCTTTATGGTTGAGTGTGTGTGTTCGATATAGCGGCTTTTCGGTTATGAATCTTCTTATGTATTTTCTTCCCCTCAGCAGCAGAAATATACAACTTGGATTTTATGATAATTTCCTTGATATATCCTCTCTCTCCATTTTCTTCTCCTCACTTTACTGGGATCTGTTCCTGCTGTCGAAGACGAAGAAGATGAAGACGACGACGACTACAACGTCGACGACGATGAAAATTGATGGAAAATCCAATGAAGAAAATCGACAGAGATGTTTATTTATCGAATCAAAACCCATGAAACCCCAATAAGCAGAAGAACAAGAAGAAGCAGCTTCATCATCACAGATGGAATCCAAGTCAGACGCCATAATCTCTCACAGTCGTCGTCGTCATCTTCGTCGCTATATAGTCGATTATTATATCTTCCTAAGGTACCTACCTACCTACCTAACCTATGGCAAAGGATTGCTGGTGCCGATTCATAGATTGGATATAATTCTACTACGAGTTCGAGTTCCAAAAGTGCCTTAGAATATAGCTGTGGTTTGGTTATGGTGCTTTTGTGAGGCATATCGAATCCAAATATCTGAGTTATTGATATGGCTTGGTGCAGAGTAATTTTGTTTTCTTTAGATATAGGAATCATCTGATGGGAGAAGGTATTTAGGGATTGAAGTTTTGGAGGTTTTGAAGCTATACCTTCAAACGCACATAGAATCGAATAAATATAATTTGTTGCGGTTGTGATAGAAAATAAAAATAAAAGAACTCCTCTGTAGTTGATTCATCATAGACAGGAAGCCGATGATGAAAACTGATATAAATGGAGGTTCATAATGAATGCATAGATAATTGAGTTTTTCTTCTTCGATGATATTCTACCCATCAGCAGGTGTTGAAGTGTGATATGAAAATGATAAATTTTATTCAATCAGGTGATGGTAGCTTTGTGTTCAAAATGAAATCCGTGGGAAACTAAGTATACCCAATTTCATTCACCCTGCTTTACTATGCTTCTCTGCTTATTTTATTTTTCATTCTCTCTGTTTTTTGATTATATTTTTGAAGTAGGAAAACAAAAAATTATCTTTTTCCACCACCACGCCGTCACCATCACTTTTAAGCCCCCAAAATGAGGGACGCCATCAACCAAAATGAAAGCAGAACGCAGTAATTCAAGATCTTCACCAAACACATCAAAAATAATCCCTTTGGAAAATAAAATTTTTCCAAAAACAAAACAAAAGTAAAAACAAAAAAAAAATATACGAATACAAATAAACCCTCCATCTTATGGTGTCAAGCCCAGGAATAGAGGGAGAGAGGAGACTTTAATCCCTTTTCACAAAAGCAAATCATAATTTTCACCCCCTTCCTCTCATTTTTGTTCTTTTCTTTTTTTTTTGAATAATTCTAATCTCCTCATGAATATTCTGTTTCGTTTAATAAGATACAAATAGAAACGGAGCAAGGCATACAACAACAATAAAAGTACATAGATATACCCTCCCAACATAGCTACAGCATCAGCCATCAAGTAAATCTAACAAATGAGAAGCAGCAAGCGCAAATACTTACTACAATATATTCCTACAGCAACAACACAACGTAACGCAACAACAAGAAAAAAAGGACTAAAATAAATTACTTTCACCCGCGCGAAAAAAGGAAGAAATTGAACTCTGATCACAGCACCAGGAGCAGCAGTAGCTGCAAAAGAAGAAAGAAAAAAGGTCACGCGCACTCTCTGGCAAGTGATGGCCAAAGGACATCACTTGCCACTGCTATACACAACACAGTCCTGTCCTGATGGTCCTCTGATGTGATGGTGTAAGAAGAGGCTGGCGTAAAATGTTGACGGCACAGCGATTACAGTGACAAGGATGACGCTGACGACTACGAGTAGGACTATACTAAGGCAGCGACGAGGCAACATCAGCGTCGTCGTCGTGCTCGTGATGATGGTAAAAAGGACAAATGTGGGTGATGGAAAGGTCAGAAAAGGACGCCATCGCCAATGGCAACGAAAGCAATTAAGAAAGTAGAAAAAGCATCACAAAATTTTCATCTGCTATTTCGCGAAAGAACCGTTCATCCTTTCTTTTTTTTTCTTGTAGTATTTCGTCCGTTCATCCGACCATCCATCCATCTATATTCAAATATTCTCCTCTCCTTTGTACTAAACACCCCTTTCCAGGCGCGCTTCTAGGTTATTTTTCAAATTCTTTTTTTTTGCTAAAAAGTTAAGCGCGGGGCAATTATTTTCATTTGGAGGGAAGATATTTTGAAATGAGCATTGACTTTGAAAGGATTAGATTTTTTGAAATTAGGAAGATCCTATTTGGGTATGAGACCGACACCTTCAAGTCTTAATTTAGTTAAAATTTGTGTTTAGTCAACGACAATAAAGAAGAGTTTTTTTTAAAAAACGAGGTGTTTCTAGCCTATATTATCCGCTTTGAATATTTAATGTTGTTCATTGCTGATTTAGTCAACTTTTAAATATTACAAATAGCTTTTCAATCCTTCCTTTGATTTGTTAGGGTAGGTTTGAAGCTTTTTTGCATTCCAACATTCTTATAATTGTATGTAATTTGTTGCCTAATTTCTATGTTGTTGGATCAGACTTTTATTATTGTTGAAGCTTAAAGCAAACTTGTGGGGGATGAATGGGTACAGAGTTACTCCTTAAAATTGTGCTTATCCGCACCTGCCCCTTTCCTTCTAGAATACTGTCCTGTATTTTTTTTTAAACAAAGCCCGTTATCATCATCACCATGATGAAATGGAGAACAAAAGGCAAAACAAAAATAAAGGACATCCATCCCACCCCTATATTTTAATGTATGTACAAAGATAAATACATATATAAATAGGACTAAGAGAATAACAAGCGTTTGTGGATGAGGAAGGAAAGGGGCTGGTTAGTATAGTTGGTTGGTTGGCGAAAAAAGACCAAAGAAGGAATTCAGTAGAATCCACCCCTTCCGGGCATTTGGTGATGTGCCATCAGATCACAATTAAAAGAATTACTAAATGTTCGTTTGTCGTCTCGTGGGTCGGTTCGGTGTGTATTTTTGTTTTTCTTTTTTAAGGAGACAACTATAGACTAAGGGAAAATGTTGGTATGGTAGGTAAAGTGATGGTAGTGACGACGACGACAACAAACGACCCAAGGGAGTTAAAATGTCTTTTTTTGGGTGAAAAAAGGATGTTTGTTTGTATGTGTATGAGTGTATGCGACTTTTATCATGTATCTATGTATGTATACATCAAGTATAGAGCATAGAAAGACCTATAACGTGTACCTAATCTAATGATTTATATTTAGGTCGCCAGCCATTCATTATGCTTCATAATGAGTGATTTATGCGTGCCCATGGACATGGACATCATGGCAGGAAAATTATCCAAGGAATTGTTTAAATGGGAATGACATCAAGTTTTATACTGCGGATAGATATAAAATACAATTTTTGTTTTGTTTTGCAATTCTTGATGATATATAAGTACATACATACTCGTGCATACATATGTATATACCTAACTAGAGAGCGTCTTGTGCTTAGATAGGAATTAATATTTTATTCGTTTTTAATGATAATTCCAAGTTTAATGAGGATTTTAGAGAATATTAATAAAAATAAGGAGAAAATAAGAATTGAAAATGATTTTAAATTTTTGATTGTACATACAAAAAATATGTATCTATGTATGTATGTGCATATGTTTTTTTATAATTTTTGTGGGGCTGAAACAGTTTTTATGTAAACAACGTAACCAACTTATAAATATTTGATTCTTTTTTATATATGCCATATCAAATATTTTATATCCTTGATTTCTATAAGAAAAAACGGTGCCGTGACATAAGGCAAATGACATTATACCCAATTTTAGAATTTGGCCTTATGACATTTTTCGACGGTTTCCTTATGTCGCTTTCTAAATAAGTGACTTAAGAACAATTTGGTTTTGTCACTTTCAAACTTTATCTTCATCACCTGATAAGATTGGAGATGTACCTTAAGGTACACGCATTATTCTTCTACATATTTCCAAGGCTATAGATTCAAAGAGGACATTAAAAGCTTTACATATTTTTATTTTGTATAATTGAAAACAAACATATTTTTCTATATATATTTTGATGTTGAAAAAATATAAATAAATAATAATAAAATAGAAAAGGTATGCAAATATACGTACAAAAATACATACATATGTATATGTGTATCTAACAAAAACATTAGTAGGTACTGTTTTTCGCAATTTGTGTGAAAATTGGACAGAGGATGGGGTTATTATTTTCCTTATATATATCGGTGCATCATATTCAAAACTCTGTTTTTCTGAAGTATTATCTTCTTGGTCTTCGACTTCTCCGGTTTCTCCCGCTTCAGCGAGTTCTAGAATATTTGGTTCTTCAGTCAGTAGGTTGTTGTGATCATTTGTCAATTTATTAAGGAAATCTTTAATGGATACGATTTTCTTATACAATTTTCCTTATGCCAATTGAATTGAAGCTTCCTTGTCCTTAAACTTTTTTTCAGAGGGTCAAAAATGTCAAACGTTTTATCTAGCGACATGTCTTGATTTTACCCAATCCTTATCCAATAGGATGAAGAAAAATTGGAAAAAAATACATCTTTAGCAGTAGTGGGATTTTTAGGCAACTTGTTCCGAATTCGCATGAGCTGCCGTCTTACTATTCCAAATTGAACCTACAATATGTTGGAAACGTTTGGCAAGCAAATAAAAAACTCTTATGCTACTTGAACTAAATTAGAAACTTAGCTGTAGAGGGTTCTCACAATCCTTTGAACATATTTCATTAAAGACTTCGCGTAGTCGCTTCTTTTTACTGAAATATTTCCACATTGTTTTTTTATTTTGAATATAGTTTTCATTTTATTTTTTAAATTTTCATTCTCTGTATGATTATAAGCGGAACTTGATTTCGGGATCCGAACTAAGTTTTCAATGTGTAGATCGATTACCGCACTTGCACTTAACTTTTTATTATAGCACACATTATCTTTTGGATAGTTTACAATTTTCTTTTTTAATATCAGGTATATAATAACAGTTGGATGCCTTCACAAATCTCATAATTATATATAAAATCACTTCGAACATCCATTTTACGACTTTTTCGTACAAAGCAAAGAATAGAAATGAGTAGCTTGGAACTTTCCTGATTACATTTACTTACCATCTGTTTTTACTCTTATCATAGTTCTAACGGTAAAGAACGCTTTTTGTTATTGAAAAAATATCAAAACAAATTCGTCCTTAGTTCGCAAAA
Source organism: Eupeodes corollae (assembly GCF_945859685.1). Taxonomy (NCBI): domain Eukaryota; kingdom Metazoa; phylum Arthropoda; class Insecta; order Diptera; family Syrphidae; genus Eupeodes; species Eupeodes corollae. Next base: position 216,311,679 of record NC_079147.1, on the reverse strand, counting down.
AAAAATGGCTTTATGACACTTTCTGAAAGCTACATAAAATCAAACGTTGAAATTTGGCATTGTGACGCTTTCGAAAAGAGTCATAAGGCCAAATATGTCACGGCACCGAAAAAATAACTTTTCAAGTATAGTTAAATTCTGTTAAACCCTCAGTAAAAATCATTGTTACCAGTTTGAGCGATTTGAACTTGCTTGGGTATTTCAATCTAGCTGGGAAATGTCTTTTATTTTGCTTAGATTACTTTCAGTCATTAATCTAAAAACTTAACTTTTATCATTTGTTGATTAGAACAGTCACATTCAAACATTATGGGTTCAGAAGACCAAAGTCAATATGACCTTAAGAATTTTCAGTGAACTTCTGACTCACTTGAATATTCATACCTAAACATACAGTGACTAACTTAACAATGTGTTAAGATTTCTTATGATAATTTAAATATTTAAATCGGATATTCATACAAAAAAATACTGTTAAATTCATTAAATCAAAAATAGTGAGTAATTTAATGCTTCGAAAACTTAATTTTGACTACTGTCGCTTAGTATAAGTCTCCCCCATTGCCACTATCAATGGGTGGCACTTGTATCGATGATACTCAACAGATTTCAGCTGGGTGCATAACAAACATCTCTTGGGGAGTGATAACATATTAGGCATCACCAACAATTCTAATAAGTGCTTAGGTCTTCTCAATCGATGCAAGAAGTTATATTTTTTTATTTTATTATTCCTTTGAAACTCGAGTGTAATTCATATTTTAATGTATTTAAATCTCTTGGATAATGTACTAGTCTCTTGAAAAGCGAGCCTTGAAATGAAAGGCGATCTCCTATAGCTTTTACACCTGGTGAAATATCCAATTGCATTCCATCCTTAAAACAATTTAACCATAATACCCTTACTTCTTAAAATGCTCATCACTTTAACCCAATTCTTTTTTAGCCGAACAGTATTTCCCACTCATTATAATGTACACACATTCAAAACCAATGTCAAAATGGATGTTTCCTAGTAGCAACGATTGCACAAATTTATGCAAGATCCCTGTTTTGGGCTGGAATCGGTCCGTACTTCCAGGCCATCATCGTCAACGGCAATCGCTATAAGTCGATGATCGCCCAACTCCTTGTGGCCTCAATTGGATGGTATACACAATCGATATTCTGCCCGATCGTTTTAATGTCATGGTTATTTCGCGCCAAAGCGACGTGAATTGGCCATCAAGGTCGTCCCATTTGACCCGTTTAAGCTGACATTGATTTTGATCTCAAATAAAAATAAAACCTTATATATCATATAAAAAAAAACCCTTTACTTAACCAGAACATCTAGGATGCCGTAGATGTTGGGGCTTTTCAGAGTCTGATAGCGTCGCTATTCAAAATTTTGCGATGCACTTTACCAGTCGCCAAATAGCTCTGTAAATGTCACAGAAATGACTAACATACTACCAAGAACATTTTGTAATGCTTGTTATTTATTAAGTTAACCTTTTTTTAAATGTTAAGTTTAAAATTCCCTTTTTTCCACAATTTTCAAAATAGTTTTTAAATTCATTTCTTATTTGACAATAAAAAAGTCCCAACGCTTAGGATTTGTATAAAACAATTCAGACAACAAACGTAGGAACAAAAATATACTGATATCTTGTGTTGATTATGAACTACTTCCAGTTCAATGCAAACATTTCATTAAAGGTATTTTAAGCTTTGAACCTTATTATGTTGGCGACAATACTGACACTGGTGGTCATTTTCAATTCCAAATTCGAATAACTATAAAAATGTTAATTATTTACAGAAAAAGTTTTAAAAGTGGTCATATCGCTATGTCAGTCACTGTACAAGTTTACTTGTTAAAAGTTAGAATAACCAAGTACGGCAAAAGTAGATTCATTGAAGACTTTTTCACCTGAGAAATCCCTGTAGGCTGAAATAACCCCGGGAATCCAAATTATGAACAAAATATTTGATTTATTTCTTTGCTCTCAAAACGCTTACAAGGACTTCTAGAGGCATGTATGTATGTCACTGTGATCTACCTTCAAATAAATAATAATAAAATGATAACCGTCGTCCGTATCATCACCGAGAGACAAAGGGAAATATGTCATCTAATCAGCGATAGATAAAGTAACTAATAAATATTCTACTGTAATATAAGATGGGCACATATTCATGTAACCCTCTTCTATTAGTGATGCACCCATAGCTTACCCACTTTAGATGGTATATTAGTGTGACCCTCATCAGAACCGATCACTGTCAGATTTTCAATGTCCCAATGGTAAATTTCAATGCAATAACCATTTTGTATTGTTCTTTGTGTGATGCCAATGGCGCAATGTCTTCCCAATCTTGAACGTTAATTTCTTTATTTTCAAGATTTTCCTATGGACAATTTCTTCTATTTGTTTGCTCTGACATTTCATTTATCCTTTAAACGGTCAAGAGAGGGTATATAGAGAGTTAGTAGACTATATAGTCAAGGTTCTGGAGTGGATTGAATTGAGTTTGTTAAGTTTTGGGAATGGGATTGTGGGACTTGTCCTGGAGAAAGAGACAGATCCCCAACATAAGGATGCAAGACAAAGTGTGAAATTTATGGTTGTCATTTCCACTGTGTCTTTTCCATTGCTTTTGGGTTTTGCTTTTTGGGCTTCAGAGATGCGCTAAGCAGGTTGTGTCTTCATATTCAGTTTGATATTCTTCTGAGCTTTTCTAACACAAACACACTTACACAACACACACACAAATACATAAAAGTATATTTTCACTATATTTTCGTTTTTCTGTTTTCAAAATGATGAGATAAAAGTTTCTTAAGGACACGAACGAAGCACAGAAGGTCTTCATCAGAGAAGAGATGCGATATGAAAGACAGTGGAAAAAGAATATGAGCACAAAAAAATATAACAATTTTGTATGTCTGTTGCAAGAGTTGAAGGCGACTCATTTGGAGAGACATAAGTTTTTGACACAAACTATATAAAAGAGTAATTCTTTTTTTTTTAGTATAAGCTGTCTGTCTTTTGAAGTTGTAGTAGAACGAAAGAACGAAGTGTCATCATGATTGTTTAACTTATTGCACCAAGTCAGGATAGTTTTTGGATTCGCAGAGCTGTCAGTTTAAATGTCAGAAAGAAAAAGTTATTCGTCGTCGTCGTTTAAATTTAAATTAAATAGTTTTTTGTTTAAAGTTTGCTGAGTCACATTGATATTTAGGACTTTCTATTAATAGATTCAATAGCTTATAAGTCATGCTTAAAACATGCTTAAAACATTTTGAATGATTTGATGTGATCAAATGTAAAGGATTGTTTTTTGTTTGATTATCTTATTTTTACTGATGCTGTAATCTCTCGTATTTGGTCACAAAACTTACATAAGCCTTATGTTTTATACATCTAATAACAAGGTACGAAATAGACAAGGCTGAAAAATTAATTGAAAACCTGTGGAAACATTGATAGATTTATTTTAACAAAAATTATAAAAAGCAATTATATCAAGCCAAGTTCAATTGTTAAACTTATTTTGTCAGATTAATGAATGACATCTGAAATTAGTGAAACAATAATATCGTAGACAGTTTTAGGCAGAACGAAACCAAAGTTAAGCTTTACCGAGTCAAAAATTAACTCTACAAGACATTTTAAAAATGATGAATGGTCAGATTTTTTCCAAACATCAAAGTCATAAGGTACCTCATAAATAATGAGAATTTACGGATTGTAAGTGAAAACCTTAAATGATTTGAACTATATCTAAAAGGTTAGATTATGTAAGATATGTTATAAATATATAAACAGTCCTTAGAGAACTAGGGCCTAGTGACTTACAACTCGCAACCATTCCTATATGCGAGTTATGTCAAGGAGAGACGGGATTTGAAGTTTTAATGCTGAATTCGAACGACTAATTTGAGAAAGCACTATTCATGACACTATGACAGCAATTACTCTTTGAGAACTTGTTAAATCTGTTAATTCCTCCCAAGAGGCAGTACCCGTGAAAAAGCTTTTAGGTGGCACAGGTCTCGCATGACAATCCTAAGCAATAACTGTCATGCCATAAGTACAACAATATTCGAATATAGAATAGTTAAATATATTTTGATTTTGTAGAAAAACAAAAGAGCATAATTTTGCAAACCAGTGTTTTCTAAAAGTTGTGAAAAAATATGTAAGGTTTCTTTCTCTTTAAAATTTCTTTTTAAAAAGTTTCCTAATGCTGACCAGTAGTAGTTGTAACTTATTCTTTTATTTACATTAATTTACAAAATTTTATACAATATCTTGTTAATATCTTTCAAAAATGTACTTCATGTTTTCCAATGATGCTCGTTAAGGATGTTTATCGTATCTTGTAGGGTAAGAGTATAATTTGAATTTTGAATATTGGACAGATACCAATGAAATGTAGATCTTATTTCAATCAATCTGCTTTTGATTTTAAGTTGCACAGCGTACAAAATTGGTTAAAACTACCATTATAAGGACATCCATTTAGGTTGAGAACTTTACATCTTGCTTTAAAGATTAAGGATATCTCTTAATAAATCAGTGAATCCTTGAAATAATTTCTAACTGTAGATTAATTTACTGAATGAGGCTTGAGCTTCTTCTATCAGTGAATGCCTCATTATGTCCTCATTTTTCTCTATGATGGTGTACATTTGTTCTTTCACATGGTTTACTTTGCTGGAACCATCATCCAATTTCACTCCACACTCATTGCTCATATAAAAGAAGTTTTTTTGAAAGTCTTGTGCTCTAATGGTTGCTGCAGACTTTGATGATGTAGTCAGCTTGAGACTTCAGGGTGCTTGTTAGAAGTTTTGGAAGTCCTATATATATATTATATTTGCAGCTTCTTCCATTATAAGCGTTTTGTGTACGGGCAAATACCATTACTTTGGATTTTGTTGTGTTGATAGAAAGTCCCCATCTTTTACAATATGCAGATAATAGATTGATCATCAATTGTAAACCTTAGGGTGATTCTGAAAGTATAACGAGGTCACCAGCGTATGGTAACACGTTCACGGTGCAGCTAGCTACTATTAATCCCCCAGGAAGTTCATCCGCAACATCATTTAAAAATAACAAGAACAAAAGAGCGCATCCTTGGGCATCCTTGTTTGACTCTTGTTCTGGTGCTAAACTATTCTGGAAACTTCATTCCATCCCAAACAGCATCCTTCGTACCCGTGGACATCTCTCTTATTACTTTCAGGAACTTTGTAGATACACCAATTTGTATTAGCTTATAAATAAGAGCATTTCTATTGATTATGTCAAAAACAGCTATTAAAGTCAACGAAAAAAGCGAAGACCTTTTTGGTACGTGCTTAAAACGCTTTGACTATAGATGATAATATAAAAATGTGTTCGATCGTTCAAAAATGTTTTCGAGCCTTACAACTAGTTTACTGCAAAATATTTTTGCAATAACATTCATGAATGACATTCCTCTGTAATTTTCGGGAGAGTCTAGTGAGCCTTTTTTGTGTATAGGGAAAATGACGGATTTTTTTATAGATGGAGGTATGTCGGCATTCATAAAGATTTTATTGAAAATAACTCTTAAATGGTTAGAAAGCATAGGGGTTGCATTTTTGAAAAATTCGAATCGTTGGAAAGAAGAAGCTTAAGTGAGTGGCAAGGGTTTCTATAGAAATACCAGCACCTATTTTATAGTTGGTTCCGTAATTTTGTTCACAATTTTCCAGAAGTCCTTTGGGTTTTTTTAGGCCTAGTTTGGTTGCTTTTTTATTATCATAAGCATATTTTTTTTCATAAATAACATTTTATAACTTGCTTTCGCTTCCAGATACAAGCTTCTTAGTTGAAGATCATTTGATGACCGCAGTGCTTTCAGAAGTGCAAACAATTTTTTCCGATCTTTGTAGCAGTCATATTAAAACCATTTTTGCTTAAATTTTAAGTTGGGTGAGAGTGGTTTGTTATGCGTTGAATTTTGTATGTATTCAGTATTTCTGAGAACTTCCGATTATCTCACGTCCGATTTCGTCTTAGAATAAAAATGAAGGCAAATAAACGTTTTCATTGAATCAGAATGATGAAAGAGATTTATGAACAATTTAGTTGTTGTATTATAAAAAAAGAACGTATCCGCCCCAGAAAACCCTTCTTGAATATTGGATGAATATATTATTTTGTGTATATGTATATCATAGTGATTGTATATAACACTGGTAGAAATAAGCATTGCTTTAAAAAAAAAAGAGAAAATTGTACAGTAAAATTCCTTTATATTGCAAAAAGCTTCTTTTAAGTATCACCTTTAAAAATCAAAGACTTTTATTTTATTACATTTCATTTCTTCAAAGAATTATTGAAAAAAGTCTTGAGTTTTCCAAGATTTAAGCTTCCGCTTCTTTAAAAGTTGTAAATACCCTACTAGTAGATTTGTGAGCATTAATATAATTTAGTAGCCGCAGTTAAGTCTGACTTTAAGCTCAATTGAGTTCAGTCGTTTCAACTTTTTAAAGCCCTTACAGTCATTTCAATGTAAATAATTATTTTTAGTCAGTAAATGATTTTGAAATTATTTGCCTGAGATTGTTAAATCATTTTTGATATGACCTTTTTCCTACAAAATATTCATGTTTTCAGGAAAAAAAAAAAAAACAAACAAAAAATTTTCGCCAAATTAATTGACTTTAAAAGTTGTTTAGAACGCCAAAAGGAAAAAACCCAATTGTCTTTAAGTCAAAAAAGAATTAATTTGTATCTTAAAAGTTTAAAATATAACCAAAAGCCTTAAACATTTAATTAAAGGCTTCCTTTTTAGTTATTTTAAGAACTAATCAAATATTTGCACTTTGGAAAAAGTTGTTTAAAATTGTTCTTTCAATGAAGCTTAATTTTTAAAAGACTCAATAAGATTTATTACACTCTACAATTCTCTTTCTTCCTAAATCAAATGTTCAACGGCTTTTTGCTCGCCTTCTTATTTCACGACACCTACGTAATTTCTGTTTTCAAGCTTTGCCAAATAAATCTCCAAGATTATATACTTCTTAACCAAGATCCCTTTGCAAATCGTTCGTGTTTAACAACCATCTTTCGTATGTCAACGAAAATATCATTTTAAGCCCCTCCTGTTGGTGTAGTCTCCTTCATCATGGTTAATCATTCAATTATTCACTTCACCATCAATGCACAAGACAGATGAGGAGTGTGTTCGAGTATAGATAGAATTCAGTCCGGGAACGTCCGAGTATATCATCCAATTTTATTGGACAATTTCATGTTGAGATTTCATTCGGCGATCTCTTTCCCAACAAAATCACTAACACCAAAAGCAACAGCGCGATGGCCATGATGATGATAATGATGATCACCATCATGACCAAGAGACAAGTCTATCTCGTTTAAAAAAGCAAAGCCTGGAAGATTGCTTTGCGAGCATCATCATCATCATCATCATTTCCATCGTCTTCGAGTTGCAGTGGAATAGCTCATTACTCATTGTTATTTGTTTATGCTCTTAGGGATCTTTTGAGATCCTTTATTTTTCTCCTGAAAAATTAACCATACGAGCAGTAAGGAGTTCTCTATAGGAAAAGACGAAATATGGCAAGCACATAGATCGCCCATGTGACAGAGGGTGTTTACCGCAGCATCAGAGTCTCCCAAGCACAAGCAATGCCACAAGATAAAAATCATTAATTTTAAGAAGCCACATTAATTTTTATGACATCCTCTGCCTGCTTGGTCAGCCATCAGGCGGAATGTGCCACAGCAGTGTCGTCCTCTTCGACCATACTTCTTTCTCTTTGCACGGAACCCCTTCCGATCAACTTAATATAATATAATAAACTGACTCTGAGGCTTGATTAATAAATTTCGGTGCATTGATTCTGTCTCTCACACACACGGGTCCTGTGTCCTGAAGCAGGTACGCTACAATAAGAACACTCTTTCACAAGTTATGTCGTACCTATGCATATAAGCTGATGCACTGCACCAGTAGAAGCAGCAACAGCAACAGCAGGACGATTACGATTTATTGGCATTGAAAATAGCCGCCTGATGCCTGAATGTTGGCGTGAATGTTGAGAGCGCTAGTGATGCAAGCGTGAGCAGTTAAAATGGATGGACAGACAGACCACAGACGTAAAGGACAACTTAATCAGAAAAAGAGCCCTCGATGGATGGCCACAATCCACATCAGAAAAGAGAAGAAGACACTCTTTGAATGAAGTCTATCTGTTGATTGTATATATATGAATATCTATATTATGGATGAAAAAGAGGTTGCTAGAGTGTACCTATTCGTATAGCTTCTCCGCTACAGGTTTTTCAATAAGCATACCTAATTAATTGCAAGTAATTTTTCTGATATCACTTGTTTCTTTTTAATTTGTTGTTGTTGTTGTCATTTTTAAAAAGGATTCCGATTAATGAAAAAACTAAAATTTATATTTGACATGAGTTACACGAATTGATTTGGATTTAAAGATGTTTGTTATTTGATACATAAATAAATAAGAAGCAATAAATACTTTGATTAGAGGAATCGTTCTGTGCAGAACATTGGTCTAGGATAAGAAACATTTTAAAAATTTTAAAATAAACATAAATCGCAATTTTATGGTAAAGTTGTTTTGATTTTAATCAAGTTTTTTTAGACTTGCAGAACATTTTATTTTGTCACAAATACGAGTTCGACATTTACGAACAAAATTAATATAAAAGCTATTTTTTGTTTTGTTAAAGGATTTCAATTGAATGGCTTTAAGAGTGAGCCTTTAAAAGATAAAAAAAAAAATAAGTTATCATTTTTTTTAATATCAGTATTTATAAAATCTTGCCGGAAAGCGTATTTTTGGTGCCATATAGTGATTTTTTTTCAAATCATATAAGTTATTTTGAAACTTATGTGTATACTTAATATATTCCTCCCTCGAGCATAGTGAGTTGGCTTACGCTTGAGGTGCCTTGGGACATATGGAAATCTTATTTGCAAAGTAAAAAGAAATGAAAATTCTGTACAAAAATGTCGCTTAGTTTAATTTACTCAGCTATTGAAGACATCCAAAAATCTTGTTTCGGGCTTAGAGCAGTTTGAATTGGACAACGTTTTTTGGTGGTGATTTCTTACGTAGTGCATTTTTATCTCGGCAGCTAAATTGAACAAACAAAATCGAAAATCCTGGGCTCGAAAGATAACGTTTCCACAGAAAATGATCATCATTTTACCATGGTCATTTTTTAACCGAATTAAGTGTAAGTAGAGGTTAAATTTTAACCCAATTTTATTTTTTTACCCAGGCTTATTTTTTACAGAGGTTATTTTTTAACCCATCTAATTTTCAAAATGAAGAAATTAATTCTAATCGGGGATATTTTTAAAGGGATGTCCTTTTTTAACCGAGTTTTTTTTTGTAACCAAGGTTATACTTTAACCCATGTTTTTTTATAACCGATTTTATATAAAACCCAGCTTATTAACTTCCCATAGGAAGTTATTGTAATGGGTCCGATTTGTCAATTTGAACATTTTGACATTTCTCGACGTTTCAAGGTCCCTAAAGTTAAAATAAAAGATTTTTAGAAAGATGTCTGTGGGTGCGTGTGTACGTCAGTATGTTCGCGACGTTTTTTCGTCGTCCATAGCTCAAGAACCAGGAGAGATATCGACTTAAAATAAATGATTTCATACAGATAATAAGGCAGAAAGATGCAGAAAGAGCTTTCAAGAAAAATGAGTTGGTGGTTTTTTATCATAGTAGTTAAAAAAAGGTAAACATTTAGGTTAACCTTAAATATCTTACGAACCAAAAACGCTAGAGACTTGAATTAAATTGCATACACTATATTATAACGTGATACTAAACAAGTGTACTTTTTGAAAAAAAATCCAATTAGCGGTTTTTTTCATAATTCATAAAAACTGAACAAAATGTGTCCCTCGAAAATTCAACGAATAAAAAGTGATTTTATTTATCTCCAAAACAAATTTTGTGCACCAAAAAATAAAGTTTTTAAAATCTGGAAAATTTTTGAGAAAAATCAAATTGACAGTTTTTTTTACAAAAAATAAAAACTTAAAAAAAAATTTAACAAAAGTTTTTTAAAAATTGATTTTCGACTCAAATATCTATTCAAAAACTTGAAATTATGGCTTTCAACTAATTTTAACTTATGAGAAATATTGTTTTCAAAATTCTGAAAAATGTTGAGAAAAATCTTAAATCTTTAAATTACTTTTATCTTTTAAAAAATATTGTTTTCAACATTCAGTAAAATTTTGAGAAAAATCGAATTTACAGTTTGTTTTACAAAAAATAAAAACTTTAAAGAAAATTTAACAAAAGGTTTTTAAAAAATGGTTTTCAACTCAAATATCTTTTCAAAGTTTGAAGTTATGGTTCCAACTAATTTTACTTATATGAAATATATGAAAAATGTTGAGAAAAATCGAATTGACAGTTTTTTGTACAAAAAATAAAAAAAACTGAACCAAAAAATTAATGAAAGTTGTTAAAAATTGATTTCCGACTCAAATGTCTTTTTAAAACTTTGGGATATTGGCTTCTACTTTTATCTTTTAAAAAATATTATTTTACAGTTTTTTTTACATAAAATTGAAACTTTAAATGAAAATTTAACAAAAGGTTTTAAAAAATTGATTTTCAATTCAAATATCTTTTAAGAAACATGAAATTTTGGCTTTACAACTAATTTTAATTTATAAGAAATATTGTTTTTAACTTTTTAAAAATTGTTGAAAATAATAGAATTGACAGTTTTCTTACAAAAAATAAAAAACTAAACAAAAAAATTAATAAAAGTTGTTAAAAATTAATTTTAGACTCAAATGTCTTTTTAAAACCTTGAGGTATTGGCTTTTAACTATTTTTATATATTACAAAGTATTGTTGTCAATATTCAGTAAAATTTTGAGAAAAATCGAATTTTCTTACAAAAAATAAAAACTTAAAGAAAATTTTAACAAAAGTTACTAAAAATTAATTTTCGACTGAAAAATCTATTTAAAACTTTGATTATGGTTTCCAACATAATGGATTAAAAAAAAATAACAATGGTTAATGAAAGACTATTTTGTTAACAACACAACATACATTTTGGGTATAGAAGAGATTAAGCTAACTGAACTTCTAAGACAAATTGTTAATTAAGTCAAGAATATGCGAAAATAAATCGGGTCATTAGATTAGAAGCACATAAAATAAATGAAAATAAAATGCATTTATTCATATTTTGTTTAAGTTTTTTCGGTTTTATTAAATATTTAATAATGTGTGCTGCCTTCAGCCTTTAAAATAACTTCAAAAATTCTATCTTTTAGGGATTTATAAAAAGATTCCAAGTAGTCCAGTGAAATCTCACTCCAGGCCAATTTGATACCATGAATAAGCGCTTCCTTTTAATCGTGTTGCTTCCCTCCCTCATACACCTTACGTGTAAGCCAGCCCCACACAATTTCCATTATGTTAAGGTCCAGGGAATATGGTAGCCAAGCAGCAAGTAGATGTTTTGGTTTGCAATGAAGGATTTTAACTCTCGGGCTGAGTGTATCGGAGCGTTGTCCAGCTGAAAAATGCATGAAATTGGTCCAAAAAGCTCGGTAATTTTGGGGAATACTGATATCAGCAAGGATTTGTAGGTTTTTCCAGTCATTTTACTATCTTGGACTAACAAATCTATAGTGCCATAAAACGAAATTGAGCCCCAGACTATAACGCCTCCTTCTCTGCTATGGTGACGGTTTAATCCGCCAATCATTTGTAGTCATTGAATTCTGCACATCTCAGCTCATGTGATCTTTCGCAAAACACAAGCGTTGCTTCTTCCTTGCGTCATTAAGTTTTTTTTTTTTTAAGCTTCAGGAGCTTTATGTGTTTAGCATTACGGATCGTGCGTTTGACAGTCGATAAGCTGGCCTTAACATTAGCTTTATCCCTAATTTTAGCTGCCGATAAAGATGAATTTGACGCTATTCTATGCATATTTCGTGTTTCGTGAAGTGTTAAGGCCGATAATGTGTTTCCTTTATAATGTTTTAGATACGACGATGGATTTTTTAAATAATTGCTGACACAATGATCAATTCGATTTATTTTCGGGCTATAGCACGGCATGAAAGACCTTCAGAGTAATAAACATTTATTCTTGCCATTTCCTCCACTGTCGAAAAACCGTTTATACCGAAAATAAAATGAATTCACTTCACAAGACAACGTTTATATGTTCACTGCTTGTAATCTTATAACCCGATTTATTTTCGCATATTTTCGACTCAATTGACAATTTGTCATAAAAGATCTGTTACCTAATTCTCTAATATTCCCAAATTTTACATTTTTTTGTTAACAAAGTAGTCTTTACTTAGTATTGTTGTTTTTTTCTAATCCAACATGTAACGGGAGAAATATCGATTTTAATTCTCAAAAATGCCTGCTTCTTACCTTATGACCCGCAGTGTATATTGTAACGTGATACTAAACAAGTGTATACTTTTTCAAAAAAAAAACAATTAACGGGTTTTTCATTAATTCAAAAAAAACTGAACAAAATTCAAAGAATAAAAAGTGATTTTATTTATCTAGAAAACAAATTGTGTGCAGCAAAAAATAACGTTTTTAACATCTGGTAAATTTTTGAGAAAAATCAAATTTACAGTTTTTTTTTACAAAAAATAAAATTTAACAAAAGTTTTTTTAAGAATTGATTTTCGACTCAAATATCTATTCAAAAACTTAAAATTATGGCTTCCAACTAATTCTAACTTATATAAGAAATATTGTTTTCAACATTCTGAAAAATGTTGAGAAAAATTACAGTTTTTTTAAAAAAATGAAAACATAACAAAAAAACAATACTAAAACTTACGACATACATAATTACTTACGACTTAGCTTTTAAAAATTAAAAATATTGTCTTCAAACTCTTTTTATTTCAAAGAAAATATTGTTTTCGATATGCAGTAGTTTTTTATAAAAATCCAACAGTCCGTTTTTCAATAAAAAAAAAAGAAAAACTGCAAAAAATAGTACGCAAAATTTGTTAAAAATTGATGTTTTTCTTTTTAAATTAATTTCATTCATCCAATTTGTAATTTGTTTTTACTACCAATTTTTTTAACCCAACATGAAAACCTACAAACTTTTAAGCAAGAAAAATCGACATACGGGATGTGAAGTTATCAGTGTGGGTCGCATCCCAGCCTCTTTTTTGTTCACCGATTTAACTACTTTGACTTTATTTTTATGAGGAACCATAAAGATGTTATGGTATCAGTCTCGAAACAATTTAAGCGATCCTTGAACTTCAGCCTGAAACCATCTGCAAAGCGTTGGAAGATTTAAGATCGAAACCGCTTGAACGACGCACTTTAAGTTCCATACCTAACGGTAATTTTACTGCGCATTTTTAAAAGAAAGTTGTATTTGGTTCCCCCTTTATAATGGACAATTTTCTCAGTTTTGATTGTAGCTTCAAACGTTGTTCGATGTTTTCTAAGCTTTATTGCAAAAAGACAAAATTCTTGTAGAATATCAAGTAAAAGCTCAAAATTCACATCCAAGCTTCACAAAATAAGAAAAACTGTAAGTCGACTCAAAGGTTTTAAATGTCATAAAAAAAAATTAAATATATTTAAATTCCATTATTTCGTAAAAGTGTCAATTTTTAGTAATTTCTGATAAAAATATAAATTAAAGTGTTGCAACCTATTTTTATAATGTTGAGGGTTTGAAATTTTCAGTTCAAGCCAACCTGCTTTAGAACTTCATATTTTAATAACAATAACTCCAACTCTGCACATCACTAAAAACGACAGCTTTTTGTGGAATGCCTTTACGCGAATCTTTAACTTTATTCTCCTGCAAGCAAACAACAAAACGACAAAACTAACGATGAATATTTATTTTATGAGAATTATATTAAAATATTTTTATCACTTATCCATTAAAAAGCCTTTAAACTGATGGCATCGCAACACTGCAGAGAGCAGCGCCAGCGCCTCCAGTTGCCCCATCATCATCATCAACAACATCGTCATCATTGTGTTTGATGAAGCTTTTTCTTTTCAAAAAACTGCGCAGCTGAGATGTGATCATCATCACTACTCTGGCTGCTTCGAATGGTTTTGACAGGTTCAAGAAACCCATCGTGCGTCGTCGTCGAACCCCATCATCTTCATCCTGATGATTGGGTTCTTATTCCAGATGATATGCGATCCAAGTTGATACTAATGATGGCAGACCTGGCTCATCCGCAAGTCACATCATTTGTGTAGGCAAATGAAAAGACAACTTCATTTTGATGGAATTCCATTCGTGGAGGTTTTACGACTTTTCGAAGCTGTAGCGGTGATCCGTAAATAAGTATACAAAAAAGACAAAGAAGGTGGCGAATCAAGAGGAAGAGCGTTGGGGGAGGTGGCTGGACAGTATTAATGCATTTATTTGTTTTGAAAATTATCATCGAAAGGAGGCTGCAGCAGTTTTTATTAAATTAATGAAACCTTAAAATATTGAGGAGAGATGTAATTTCTTGCAATAATTTATTTATGACTCTCCTGAGTCTGAGCTGAGTAGTCGCTTTGCTATAGCCCATCAATTGAAGATAGATATATTAATGAAGGTATGGACATGGAAGGAAAGATGGAAGTTGGGGATATTATATTGATATGGTTCGTCCATCCGCGTCGGTCATCATCAGGTACATTCATATGTTAAAGAATTTGACGACGATAACGACAAAGACAACTGCAACGACGACGATGATGATGGTTGATCGTTAAAATGGATATCATCATCTTTTGTAAGGATTATAAATATAAATTTGTTTGTCATTTAGTGCAGCCATATCATCAGAACAAAAAAGGGGGCAGAGCCAGAGTCTCGCGTTCATATGGATGGGTTTAATATACAATTTAAATGTCGTAAAAGTTTTATTTATTTGCCAAGTGAATTGAGGAAGTTTTACGATAATTTGTTCAAAACAGTGTTTCTGTTGTTGTTGGATGGGTAAATTATTACATTCTTTATTTTTTGTTTTTGTTTTTAATTTTATATTTTATGTTTGTAATGAAATTCTGATAGAATGATACGGCTGTTGTATATTCTTCTTTTTTTAACCATACCTCTAAGTGCTCCTCTGCGATGTTCATTCACGTACAATTTAGGTAAAGGCGGATACCTAAGGTATATTGATGGTAGTTTATATTTTTACGATTAAATATAAATTTTAATATTTCATTATGGCAAATGATCTGGATTTGAACTCAATCACCCTATTATCATGCTTATATTAGGTAAAAGTAGGTATAGTTCTACATAATTCGATTTGAACATGGGGCATAAGTTTTGAGTAGCTTTTAAAACGGATGAACGGTGTATATAGTTGAAGTTAAGTAGTTAATATTAGTTTAACTATTAAGAACATTTAAAATCGAAATAGAATACTAAAAAGATATTCTTAAACCCCGAATAGTTTATTTTTTTCTTTGAACTGGGATTTTGAACTAGAACAAGTTCATTTTCTTCTAAGGGGTTTATCAATGAAAACATTTATTTTGAAAAGCCCTATATTTGGACAGTTGTCCCTCTTGAAGCTGTCATCTTTTGATATTTGTCAAGTAATAATCACACTTTTACTAAAAGTGGAACGATACAGTTTTCAACAATACATTACATTTCAAATTGGTAAACAAAAAATTGTACCCATAGAACTTTAAGGTCATCTTAAATCTTGTGGGCAATAATGAAACTGTTGGAATAAGTATTAACGAAAATCTAGGCCTTTCGATTGGAATCGGTCATTCCAAAAACTACGTATAATCTTATTTTGCATAAACTCTTACGTCTTAAAGTTTTCAAAGTTTTTTGTTTTACCACAAAAACTTAAGCGTTTTGTCGACAAATTATCTTTTCTGATAAGGCCATTTTCACCACAGAGTGTATTCACATTTTGGCTCGAAAATTCAATAACATTTTTTAAAAGCCTTTTGATCCTCAGCGGGTCATTTCGGTGCGGTTTTTAGGGCTAGTGTTCAGGTGCATAGATTGCACATGGTTTATTTGGCCAGAAACGGGAGATATTGACGTCAGAGACGTGTATATTAAACAAGGCTGGTGTCATTAGTGTATCGAATAGCATTTTGTGGTTCAACTCAGTAATATTTTTCTTCGTCTGTTTTCGTTTTTGTGTTTCTTTTATTTGCAATGGCTGGAAATTTCAGGGTAGATTATTGTAATATTCGTGGGCTTAGATCGAATTTTCTTTCTGTGTATTTCCATACTGCTTTAAACAGGCCAGCTGTATTGGCACTAAGTGAAACCCAAGTGGGTGAGAATTCCGATCCCACTGAAATCTTTATTCAAGGGTATAACTTGGTGCCATTATTCTTTTCCCATCATGGTCTCGCCATATACATTAGGAATGATGTTGCTTATCAGTTTTTGCCACAATATGGTCTCTGCACCAATTCTTTTTTCAATTTTATGTGGTTTAAATTTTCCGTGAACAAGCAAATCATTCACTATTGCTTCCTTTATCGAAGCCCAAATCTAGACAGAGTATCAACTTCTCGTGAATTTGATGCTTTGTCTGATTCCATCCAAAGAATTGTTTCGTCCTATTCTCGCACTGAAATCGTTGTTACGGGCGATTTCAATGTACACAATTCTTCATGGCTTCAACATTCGGGCCAGTCAACACCAGAAGGAGTGTGTGCTGAGATCTTCGCTGAGTTAAACCACCTAACTCAGCTGGTCAACGAGCCCACTCGAATATCGGACGTGGTAGGTCGTCAGCAGAAAACACTCTTGACTTGTTTCTTACCTCTGACCCTGGTAAGTACACTATTAGTGTTCTATCTCCTCTAGGAACATCTGACCATTGTGTCATATCAGCAAATTTCTCGTGTAAAAACCTTCCAGGTCCACTGGTGATCTCATGGTTCATCTCACCGAACAGTGAAACAAATCTTTACATAGTTTTGGAGAAAGTAAGATTATTGCACTAGATATTTCAAAAGCATTTGATAGGGTTTGGCATCAGGCTCTCTTATCGAAAATGCGTGCTTTCGGTTTGCATGAATCCCTCCTTCATTGGATTAGTAATTACCTTTCGAATCGTTCAATACAAGTTGTATTGGATGGATTCAAGTCTGAAAACCACAAAATAAGTGCTGGTGTGCCCCAGGGCTGTGTTCTATCTCCAACACTCTTTCTCATTTTTATTAATGATCTCCTGTCTGCAACATCTAATCCAATACATTGTTTCGCTGACGATAGTACTCTTAGCTTTTCATATTCGTTTTCAGATTCACACCCCTCTTCTTCGGATGTGGAATATGATAAGCTCATTAAATTCCGACCTAAACAGCATTGTACAATGGGGAATAAGAAACCGCGTGGAATTTAATGCTTCGAAAACGCAATGCTGTCTTGTATTGTTAAAGCGAAATATACCCCCCCTGCCATTATCCTTAATGGCACTTGCATCGAGGAAACTGAACATCTCGATATTCTTGGTATGTGTATCACCAACCACCTTTTGTGGTACGATCACATACGCGATGTCGCCAAAAATGCCGCAAGATGTTTGGGTTTTCTAAAGCGATGCAAGAAGTTTTTCTCCCCCTCTGATCTGGCTATTATCTACAAGACTTATATACGTCCAAAGCTTGAGTATAACTCCCATATCTGGGCTGGTGCTTCTGCAACTTACATAATCCTCTTGGATAGTATTGAACGTAGAGCATTTATATTGATTGGTGATATTACCATCATAAGATCATTTACGTCACTTGAACATCGTCGAAATGTTTCTTGTCTCACGTTTTTTTACCGTTATTTTAATGGTTTATGCTCTAGAGAAATAGCCAGCTGCATTCCTCCCCTTAAACAGTTCAACCGTAATACTCGCGCTTCTAGGAATGCTCATCAATATACCCTCGAGCCCATCTTCGGTCGTACTGTCAAGTACAGAAATTCGTTCTTTAGCCGTACTATGCGAATGTGGAATGCCTTGCCACACTTTGTCTTTCCCACCTATTGCAATATTTAGGAATTCAAAACCAATGTGCACCGATATCTCCTTTCAACCCCTCTCTCCCTTTCCTAGGGCTCACACTGTGTCTACATAATAAGGGTAATATATCCCCTTGAGTGTGCGCTTGTTATAAAAAAAAAATTAGCAATAATCGCAAATTCGTAAAACTGTGTTTTTCTCGAAGAGGTGATGAGAATCGGCCACGGGAGATCTTTTGGTTGAATACCTTTGTACTTTATTCTCTAAAGCAGCTTAAAAGATAAGTTGTATGTTAATGTTACATAATCGTTTTAAGACCTTAGAGATGGTCATGAATTGGTCATGTTAAAAACTACGAAAAGAATCTCTTCAATTTTCAATCGATCACGTAAAATGTTATTATTTCTTTTTTTCCAAGTATAAACAATCTATCATTTATTTTACACAAGAATAAAAATCATTTACTGTTTAAAAAAAAAACATCCAGCAAAATAAATTTACTATAAAATAAAAAATAACTCTCCACAATATTTGTATCCAACTGCCTAAATTATTATCCCCGAAAGAAGAGATTAACTATGATTCATGTGATTATCTCTCGCTCTCAGACCCGTCATCACAGGACCCAAATAATAATACAAAAAAAAACACCTCCATCATGTGCCCCATAACCAACCACCAAACGCCCGTCCACCCCATCTATATAAGTAGCATCTATCCATCCATTCTCGCAACCATCAGCACATGGCCTAAAATAATTTCCGTCCTCGCACTGCTGCCAGTAGGTACATAACATAAACATAATTTACGGATATAGCACGTCAAAAAACAAAGCACCCACAAACATACATCCATACACTATACACCCACATAACAAGGACCATACCATCATTTAATATCCTTAAAATGTATAAATACAACAATATATAAGCATAGATGATGTTATACCATTCCCATAACTTACCCCCTTAAAGAAAACAGTATAAATCTTTGAATACTGAATTACAACATTCTATGACGGGCTTTGATGGAAAAGACGTAGAGATATCTACATCGTACAAAATGGCAACCAAACCAAACCAAAGTAACAATAACAACAACAACAACAACAACAGCAACGAAAGTAGCAAATCAGCAGACGTCAAAATATACCCTTAAAGTCCTTTGAGACATCAGAAGAGAAAATATATACTAAAAGAAGACGAGAAAGGAAAAAAAATATAACGCAAGAATTCTTTGTCGATTTTGCGAAAATATCTTCACGCCAAACTTAGAACGAAATCAGGCTTCAGGGATGGGTAATATAAGGGGATTAATTACAGAAATTAACATGATGGTTCATTATTCTGTTTTTGCTTTTTGTTGTCTTTTTTAATTATTTACTCAATTTACAAAATATGAGAAAGAGGATGTACTTTTTAACAAAAAGGGGGGTCAAATGCCTCTAAATTTATGTAATTGAAAAATCTCTACAACGTTTATGTGTAGGAAAAATATGCTACTTAAAAAAAGTTTCTTTAAAGATATGTGACACAAAGCCTTAAATAAGTTTTGGGCCCTCAAGAGAACGTTGCAAGATACTTACATTTTAAATAATCAATGAAACATAAGAGAAAATGTAAAAATCAGCTTTGACCACCAAAGAACATCTGAATTTTGAAACTGATGTCGAGAAAAGTGATACTACGCTCCATACGTAACCTAATATATGTTCAAATATGAACTTGATAAAGTCGTGCCACCTAAAGCTTCTTTTTCACGGGCACTGCCTTTTACGAAGAATTGACAAATCCTCCAAGTGTAATTCTTGTCATGAAAAGTGCTTAGGCATTGGGAATCGGCATATAAACTATAGGTCCCCTTCATCTTTGACATTGCTCGGAGGAATTTTAGAAAGCTGTATGTCACTAGGCCCTGGTTGTTGGTCCTAAAGCCTAGACCCTATTTAATAACGCAAAACTAAAGGAATCAATTTAAAGAAACGAACTGCATTAAATTCGCAATTCAAAGACCCTGCCTTTAAGAACTTTTATATACTCCATCAATTTATTTGGAGAATAAATTTAGGTGCTCTTGGGAAAACAAGTCCGCTCTGCATACATTTTAAAGCTATTGTCGGTAAAATTTTGAACAAAATCCGAAGAACTTACTCCTTTCAGGGTTGTAGAGTATACAATTTAAAAACGAAAAGTAGGATTCTCCAAATCTTGGAGATCTATCAAACCTCTTATAACTTCCCTTTCATACAAAAATAAAGACAACGTGCTTTTTTCTTCAAATTATACTTAACTAAAAAAATTGTCTAAACCTTAATGTAAAGTCCGCGCCTGAACCTTTAACGCAGGAAATAAAACGTAAGAAAAATGTCACCCTTGTTTTTACGCAATAATAAGAAATGCGTACATCAAAAAGTCGACAGACTGAAGAAGGAATACCTAACACAAAAGGACGAAAAGCAACACAAAAATAAAAGAATTGAACTGCCACAGGAGTGAGTGATTTATTGCCAACAGGACCGATGACGATGAGAAAGTGGCATTTTTTGTTTTATTTATTTATTTCAGTTTTCCTAGGCTTTATTATGTATTTCTATAATTTTTCGTTTTGTTGTTGTTGAGTCTTAATTTTATTCTTGTTTGTTTTGTTTCATGGGGTGACAATGAGCTCATAGTACAAAAGAAGCGGTACGGACGGCCGCGGCGACAGGGAATAACAACGAGAACGACAAGGCGGCCGGCGGGTGGCCACCTTCATAAAATAATATGTCCTTTGAAAACGAAACGCACTTTATGGTCTGATAATTGACGTAGAAACAAAACGGCCGTCACAATACAAAAACACAAACACACATGGCCCATTGATAAGAAACAAAATTAAGGACTCTTCGTTTTTGTGCGACAAATTTTATAAGAAAGAAATGTTTTCTATTGTTCTGATCAATTCGTTGCAGTTTTTGTGACGGTACAAAATTAGGTAAGAAAGGAGAAAGTCTTGACATACTCAAAACACGAGGTAGATTGGTTTTTGTTGCATAATTCTAGTTGATTTTGTTGACCGAATACGTGTGCAACAATCATCCTGCTTAAACATTTCGTTTCTTTCTTGTTTTTCTGAAATCTGGAATCCATTTTTGTAAGGATGTATACTTTCGAAGAGCTCAATATTAGACGAATGGCATTTTATATTAAATTTTTGATTGGCAGCGGTATCATTTCATTTTGCGTTTTTTTTTTCAACTCTAGGAAGTGAATTAAATTCCATTTAAAACTACGACAAAACACTCGAAACAATAGCATAAAGCATTGTTTATTGATTGAGGACCTCCCCACAGTTTGTAAATAGTTAAAGTTGATAATTTTAATAGTCTACCATCATCCCTTTTTTCGTTTATAAGAGGTCGTAAAGTAATAAAAAAATAAACCTTAAAACTGTTTACGATCTCCAAAGTGTATTTTAACTTTATGACCTCAATTTTCGTTGCAGTAAGCATGCTACAATACCTACATACATACATATACACAAGAAACAAGAGTCTTGTTTTTATTTCCTTATTGAATTTTTATTGCATACAACACAGAAGGTCATTGATGTGATTGATTCGCAGTAAATGTCAAAAATTTACGACGTTAGGTCATAAATTTTGTCAGTTGTTGTGACTTTTTTATGTACTACTATGGGTTTACCTAGGTAACGCGAGGGAAAATGTTTTTTTTTTTTTTAAAGGAAACACATCTGGACAGAGTTGGTTCTTATCAAAAACTTAAGTCCATTTTTTGTCGACAAAAAATTCTGAATTGCTTCTAAATGATTCCATAGCTATTCACGATTAAATGTTTTCCTTTTAAAGATTTTCAATATAATCCTAACTATGGTTTTTTTTGTCTAGTTTTTCCAAAAAAAATTGTTTGCTGCAGTTAATTGCAGCTTTTTTGTTGTAATTTATTGGTGGAAAAAAAAATTTGTAGCTCGACGATTTAAAAAAAAAAACTGGCTAGGTTGATGTCAAGTTAGCACTACACTTTTTGATTTTGTTAAAACTAAGTAACTAGTTGTGGAAAGAAAAAAAAAACAAAAATTTTGTTTACTTTCATTTTTTTAAAAAAGGGGCTATGTAGTGCTAACTTGACATCGTGAGTCCAGACATAAAACAAGGATTTTTGAAAATGTAACGATGCAATTAATTGTATCTTTTTTGTTTAAAATTATTTGTGGAAAAAAAAATTCCAAAAATTTGTTTTAATTTACTTTTCTTTTTGTTTTAAAGGTAGTATGTAGTGAGTGCGTTAGCCCTCCTTTTTTCTATTTCAAAAATGGGGGTCATAGACCCGAAAAACTGTTTTGACCAGTCCCCCTTTTTCGAAAATTCATTGATAATTATTCCAGGTTGTTTGAACATTGTTCCAAAATTGGACCTCTATGACCAACGTTTTAAAAGATAAAAACAAAATTTGAAAAAAGTTCTAGCCCCCCTTTTTTCGAAATTCTAACTTTTTATATTGTTTTTTAGATTCTAAAAAGCGTTTTTACCATTGATGCAAAAACTTAGAGTCGTGAAATGTATATTTGAAAAGATTTTGCCCCAGAATTTTTGTTCTCTATTTATTTTTTTTAAAGCCTATATTTTAATTAAACATGAATAATACAGTAACTTGGCTTATAAACTATTATTTACTATGAGGATCTAACTTTTAAAAATAATCTATATGTCTTTTAATTTTGTAAACATGTTTTAGCTCCCCTTTTTCAAAGTCAAAATCAAAAAATTCCAAAAATGTTCCAAGTTAAATTTCCCCAATTCGTGTCCAAATTTCGTCCAAAACCATAAGCAAATACAGCTTAAAGCGAACAAAAACGAACAAAATAATGTTTTTCCTCCTTAGTGCTCCCCTTGAAAGAACTTAAAATTGTAAGCCAAAGCTGTATTCTTTCAGCAAAACCAAAAGGACTCTATGAAATAAATATCGATTATGCCTATATTCAAAAAAACATCCCCAGAACTCCCTTTACGAAAACCTACATTAAAACAATATTGGTTTATGCATAATCACTCAGATCAAATTGTACCAAAGATTCATCCATAAATATTCAAACAAAATATTGAAGCCGAAGAACACTTTAAGTCGAAAAATCTTGTTATCCTGTTATCCTTGTTCTAGAAACAATGCGGAACAAACTAAACAACTTTCCAAAATAGGAAAATCGGAAAAAGGGGCTCATTTCACGCACTCACTACATACAAAAAGCTACAATTAGATTGCATACTCAGTTTTTTAAATTTCGAAAAATGTAGTGCTTACTTGACAGTCGTAAAAAAATGCAATTAAATTGAACAAAATTAAACTTTTCTAAACTTTCTGATAAATTATCAAACACAGGGTATTTTGTCAATCCAATCTTTCAAGAACTTGTTGATAGTGTCGGGCTGTAGTTCATTGATTATGTGGATGTTATATTGGCTTTAAGTGCTTAAATCTTGTATGATTCTTCAGCAGTACATCTTTCTTTTACCGTCCCCCACAAAAAAGTTCAAATAGGTCAAATACTCGTAGTAAATTCAAAGCTACCAACTGACATCAGTGAGACGGCTGATAATGCGTTTTGGAATGTGTTATATAAATAGTGCTCTATTCTGTCTGAAGAACAGGTCATCCAAATTCAACACTTAAATTTCAGTAAACAAATGTCTGTAAGGTTAAAGTTGTTTAAGTATATCCGTCGAGAAAATATGACTTTTCTGTTGAAATCGTTGTTCAATTTAAGCCCAGTTAGGCCCACACTTCGAACGTGCGCCTTGATTTGCTGAGTTCATTTTACTTTGAAGGCAAAGTTGGTGAGTTAGTAAACTTTATTAACAGTAATGATGAACCTTTGCAAGAAGATGTTTTTGTCACAAATGATGATATTAAAGGAATAATACATGGTATGCACCAGGAGTATACTAAAAATTATTCAAATTAAAATTCTTGTTTTTCTCGAGTCTTCCAATGTTTGCCAAACCAACGGTTTAGATTCAGGCAAGATCATAGTTCGACACATCAAGTTCTTAGAAATTGCAAATATGTTAAAGACAAAATGAATTCAAAAGAATCAACGTGGGTTGTCCTTCTGGATGTTGAAAAGGGTTTTGATAGCATATGGCATGATGGGCTACTTCATAAACTAAAATTATTCGGTTGCCCTTTATATATAATAAAACAAATACAAAGCTTCGTTAGAAACCTGCAATTTCAAGTTAATTTAAATTTAAATAACTCTTCCGTTAAAAATAACGTACATCGGGGGTACCTCAAGGGTCAGTATTGGGTCCATTATTATACATTACGTATGTTGCTGATTTTCCAGAAATATGGAACTGTGAAATGGCAATGTTTGCCGTTGATACCGCCATTTACAGTTCAATTAAAATTGGGTGTGAAATTTAAAATGACTTGGAGCATGCTCTTAATAAAATTCATGATTATTTCATAACATGGAAAGTAAGTCTAAATGCTAAAAAAAACACAGGCAATCTTTTTCACCAGGAAAAGAAAAGCCTGTGCTTTACCACTTAATCAGCTAAAGATAAATAACTGAAATATACCGTGGGTTAATTCTGTCATATATCTTAGTGTATATCTAGACAAGACATTAACTTTTCGAGACTATATTTTAAATACCCTTAGCAAAATAAGTATTGCCATTAAAATGCTATACCTACTTATATTTAAGAATACAACCCTGAGTAAGTCCAACAAGATTATTATTTGTAAAGTAATTTTCCAAGCTATTATAGTTTATGCATGCCCAGTATGGGGAACTTGTGCAAAAACGAACTCAGAACAAAACATTAAAAATGGTGACAAATTTACCTTAAAGCATCTATCTATCATATTTCTCCTGGAAGGCAAATAAAATAATTCGAGATCTTTGTACAGATCTCCTCTGAATAAAAAGATTTAAAAAGAAATAAGTATAAAATTCACCCTTAGGATCGAAAAGCTCATGCGATGGAGCATTTCTGAGTCAGTTTAGATCATCAAAGCCCTTCTTGTTATGGGCATTTGGTCCCCTCATAATTTTATTTCTTTTTAAGAATTAATTAGATTATTATTTATATTAACAAAAGTTTGGATGAGCACAAATTTTTTAAACCGATTTGTTTTATAGTAAAATGAAATAAAGTTTTTCGGGAATTGCATTTTTTGAAATTAAACTGGAACAAGCATTCAAAGTTCAATTTCAAAGTATAGAATTTTCAAATAGAATAAAACTAAAAATATTTTGTTTAAATTAATAGTTAAATTTACTTTATAGTTAGTTAATTACAAAAATGGTTTTAAAATTAACAATTATCATACTATGTTCACAAGTTAATTATGGTTTGGCCAGTGGCCGTCTACCAGATTGACAATGTATTTAAGTTTAATTGTATAATTAACCTAGTTGTTCAATATTCGAACCTCTTTCAAAACAGGACGTCTTGCAATGAAGAGGCGTACATCTTCTTTCTCATTAAGATTGCAAAGGTCGCATAGGATCGGCAGATCTGGTCGATGCGGAATGTAATTTAAATTTAATAGTTCGCCTCTAACTTTAAATATAACATTTATCAAACTTATGGAAAAACTGTTGAGGATGTTTGTTCGTTCTTGAAGATCAAAATTTAGTTGACTGTAAATCATTTTATGTTTGCAAAGATTGAGCTTCCTCTTTAAAACTTCTATACGCGACATGGCTTAACTTCTCTATTATTGTTTTAAAATTTTCTTTTAGAACTACAAGGCTTATACCGGATAAAAATTCGATACTTTCACCTAAGCTAAGAGCCAACTCCTCCCACTTTTGGACTAGATTACCCCCGGATGACAAAATCTTTTCAAGTACTTGTCTCAGCAATCTTTCTTCGTCCATTTCTATTACCTTAATAATGTAGTCAAAATGCAGCTTTAAGGTCCTTAAGAACAATGGATGTTCAGTTGTTTCCAAATATAGCATATTAATTGCAGTGCAAATTGGTAGCCGAAAAATGTTTAGCTTTGAATTATGCTAGACACCTTTATTATGCAACGTTTCCACACAGAAGAAACTACTCTTTTCGATTCCGCTAGCTTGGACTCAAAATGCTTTTTTATGTTGAGGTTAGATGTTATTAAAACCTCTAAGTATTTGTACTCTCGAACAATTGCAATATATTCACCTTTGTGCATCCACTTTTCATTATTTGCATATCTTCCTCCTCCGCCCGAAATATCATAATTTTAGACTTCTTTAAATTAACTGACAGATTCCAATTTTTACAGTATGTCTCCAGTCTCTTCACCATACGCTGCAATCTTTCCACCGAAAAAAAACAATATCATCTGCAAATATCAATCCTTCCGACCTGGATTCCTCCTCCGACCTCCTCCAAGATATCATTAACAAACAAAACAAATAGTAGTGTTGTCAACACACAGCCTTGTATAACTCCCATACGTTGGCCACATTATTTTCATACATAGTTTTGACAAGGGTAACGACTTCACGTGATACTACAAGCTTATAAAAAAGCGCTTCACGGGCGATTGAATCAAACGCAGCTCGAAAATCCATACAAAAGTCGTAAAGTTTTTGTATCCTTCTTTTGAAGTCCTCTTCAATCTTTTATCAACTGAATACTTGGTCTATAGTCGAATAGCTCTTTCTAAATCCTGATTGAAATGTATTAAGAATTTTCTTTTCTTCAGTCCAATGTGTAAGCCTATTGAAAATTAGAGTACTGAAAACCTTTAAGGAAGAATTCAAGAAGGAGATGGTCCTATAATTTTCCGATACAATAAAAGACCCTTTTTTATGTAAGGGGTATATTATTGACCTCTTGAAGCTTTTAGGCACGTCTGCACTCTTAAAAATCCTGTTGAACTCCTCTGTCAATACGGATAAGAATTCTACTGAACAGTTCTTAAAAAACTCTACTGGAATTCGGTATTCACCCGGAGCCTTACCCATTTTGGCATTTTCAATTTACTTTATTCAAAAGGTAGTTTTGTTTGATTAATATGATTTTTGGTTAACAACCGCCTCGGCTTGCTCGAGGACAACTTAGTTAATGTTTTCCTTCAAGTCAACCGTTTCGGCGACTTATTGGCATAGAATTTACATATTCCCTCAGAAAACAGTCAAACGGCGTTTCATCGTACGATCTGTAAGGCAAATTCACTGGTCAGTGATAAATTAATTATGGAACGAGTTGTGTGACATGTTGCGCTATCTTGCGGAAACCAACAGCTCCTGCACATCACGGTTCTTCAACTAAAAATAAATAAATAAATAAATAAGGTGGAGCAACACTCCATTGGGAACTAGGGCCTACCATTCCTGTGTGTGAGTTAGGTTGTCAGGGATGGAGATGGAGTGGACCTACATTTTTAAACCGAATCAGAACAGCTAATTTGAGAAAGCACTTTCCATGACAGAAATTAGTTTTGGAGGATTTGTCAATACCAGTGAAAACTTTTTTTTTGTTTTTTGGTGGCACAGCCCAAGACCTCTGGCGTGACAGCTCTATACCCAAACACCACGCCACGGGTACTACAGGTTCTTCAACTAAGGAACGAAAAAGTCAATATATCATGGCTGTATAGTTGTCACAATTGACTGTAACGTACTGATCAGAATCTTTTGTAAGGAAATATAGATACGAACCAATTATCAACCCCAACCTATAATATTCATTAAACTGTCAGTTTTCGTAGAACTATGATTTTGAAATTAAAAATGCAAAACTTGGCAGCGTTGTTCAGCCATCAGTCGGTTCATGTTGAAATGTCAAGCTGAACTAAAGATAAATCACTTGACAGCTGACAAAATAGCCGCCAGTTTAAAGTTCTACTCGTATACCTTTAGAAATACCTTTTATAACAATTGTATTGTCTTTATATGATAAAGGGTCTGTGTCTTACTTTATATTTCAAGCATTTTATGTTCATTTAATTGTCAATATTTTTGACGAGCTAAAGTATATCAAGTTTAAACATAAAAGACAATTACATTAATATAGACACATTAAAAACATGTAAAAAAAGATCGTTTCTTAAGGTTGTCTTTTAATGGGTCACATTATATATAGCTTGTACAAATGCCTTTCAAGTAGTTAATTAATAAAATAAAAAATAACAATTTATAACCCTCATATATATGCCAGTAATAACCCTTTTATGTTGGGGTGTTATGGTTGAACGCGTCGTCGTTATCGTCGGCGGCGGCCGGTGGTGGCGGTGTTCGACTTCGTCGTCCATCTTAAATTTATCGGGTTTGTTATAACAGAAAAAACGGAAGCTACATTAATCGTTAAAAAGCCACCAAACATCCGTCATCTTTTAGTTTTATTTTTATTGGTTTGAAGATGTGGTATTTTGAGTGTTTTTGATATCCTTTGACTTAAAATGGATACTTCATCTAGTTTAAATATTCCAATTGTATATACCTACTTTCAACCTTAAAGGTACTTAAAAAATACAGACAGAATACGTATAGATCACAGTCTTAACTCGAATTTTAAAAAAAATCCGAAAAGAGCAGAAGGTATTGGTGGAAGAAGTTGACAAAATTTATTTTTATTCGTCAATACTGCTTCTTCCAAGAACTTTACCTGAGCTTCTTTCTTATGGAAATATTTGAGTCATCAAGAAAAAAACCGACTTAGGCATATTCTGCGTAATGGCGATGTCATCAAAGCCAAATGACATGCTATCATAAAATTCTTGACAAGCTCAATGGCAGCTGGTCAATTCTTCTCAATCTCTTTCAACCTTCGGTTCATTTTTTCCACATAAAACAAAATATTCCAACAGTGAAGTGAACTTGGATGTTAAAAAAATTTTATAGCTCGAATAAAAACAGCGATTTGTCGCTCTTCCGAGATCCCATTGTACGAATTTATTGCTCAATAAAATAGGCTTATTTCATCAATATTATGTCCCGTCTATCGTCCTATATACCGATGTCTGATAAATTGTCTCACTTTTTACCATTTTACGACCATCTCCGCATGTGACAATAATATGTGTGTGAGTGATAATTCATTAAGTTTATTCCCCATCCGCCATACGGCGATAATTCGAGTACAATTTTCAAAATCAAATCAAAAAGTTATAAAATCCTAAAAATGAGTTCCCAAAATGACACATACGATTTAAAGGGAAGAGAAGGCAACAACGAAACAGGAATAATGGCACTTTAAAATCAATAAAATGAAGGGAAAAAAAACCAAAGCCGCAACAATCCCAAATCCAAGTCCAACTCATGAACCGGATTGGAATGGAAAGACATCTATAAAACTCTTCATCTTGCTATGGGAAGTGGATGTTGATTGTCGATGTCGTTATGTCGTTATGTCGATGCCGCGTCATTGATTGTCTCCAGATTTTATTCGTCTTCGATTGGGTTCGAATCGAATATAAGAACATATCATCCTGATGGAGATGATGCGGCGATCGATGGGGGGATGACTCTTACTCTTCTATGCCATGTATCATGTCATGTCCATCCTCAGCAATACACATTCCTAATTCAATATTTTATGATAATCGCCCTCGCTTTTGAGTTGATGCGACATGCCGCCACGCCGGCCGCCGCCGCCGCTACCGCGCCAACGTCGCGTCGTCGGTTACAGCCTGATGGTGATGGGACTTTTGCGTAGGTTTTATAGTTCCAGAGTCAAAAATTCAAATTCAAAATCCAAATGACCATAGCACCATCATCGCATCATCATTGAGTGGCCAAGCTAAGGCCACTTACTTGTGTCGTCTCATCTCGTCTCTCTTCTGTTCTGACGATGATGATGATGATGCCCTCGCATCATCAGAGGAAATATAGGGAAGAACGGTTTTATAGCCACATCATCGAATTAATCAGTTGACACATAAAAATACGCTTAAACACATGATTTACGGATGACAAAAGCCCATAAAGAAGAAGTCCCTCTGTCTGATTTCGACGATGAGGCCGACGCGACGTTCGACGACTTGAAGACTGCTCGGACGTCGTCGTCGTCTTCGGACCACGCAACAGGGTTTCGTCTTCTTCTAAATCCCCATTCTTGTGCTCAAATCCAGAATTCAACCAATTTGAATAATTTTGGTTTGGTTCGTTATATTTTTTTGTATTATTTTTCGGATTAAAACGGAAGATTTGTTAACATCTCGATCGTATATCATCTAATTTTCATGTTTAACCGTGCGAGTGATTGGGGCGACAACAATATGATGATGACCATCGCCATCACCGATGGAACGCTTTCGTTGTTTCTGGTGGTAATTCTGTGGAGTTCATTATAATGTTGGTGACTTCTCGCTTATATACAATAATGCAGGATGTGCTTCCACTTGGAGTATGCCCTGCCCACGTGCCCATATGGCCGATGACTATACTCAATTCACATCAACTTGGTGCTTGGCACGCTGCGCTGCATCGTCATCGTAATGGCGACAATTGTCAAACTTTTTATATAAATTAGAAGATGAATGGATATTGAGAGGATTAAGTTGTTCCGGAAATTGTTTTATATTTTTGTCTACCATCTCAGATGACCCTATCATTGGATATCAGCATCTGCCCACGCCCCTTTGTAAGACAATGGGGGGCTGAGATTAGATTGCTTGCTTCAAGATAAAAACAGGGGACAATTTAACACCAGGACAATTTAACACCAAAATTGACATTTCACTATTTTATTGACATTTTTAGAATTTGATGACTTAATTTCTTACAAAAATCAGAGAATTATTTTGTAGGTGTAGGCACAGACATCTTCATAAAAATCTTTAATTTCGACTCTTGAAAGGTCGAGAGATGTCAAAATTTTCAATTTGACAATAACTTCCTTTTTGAAGTTAAAAATGATGGTGGGATATGACCCTCACTGCCAACTCCAAATTTCTACCTGTCTGTCGATATTGCTAAAAAAAATTACAAATTATTAACAACAAAATTTTGTGTTAAATAGAAAAAGTCGAAATCCAGTTTTTATCGGTTTGAAGTTATTTGTAAGTTCCTTATTGGATATTTTCTAAAAAATACACTTACTTAAATAAGTTTGATTTCAACATCTGTTTTACGAGTAGTTCGCGAAATATTAAAGTCAAAACCAACTTTCGAACTGTTACCTTAGAAGATTACCTTATGTTGGCAACAATATTTAAAATTAAATAATTTTGAAGTCAAAACCTTGAATTAATCTCGAGATATTCAAGTTGAAAGTCAGTTTTCAATAATTGTGTGTAATATTTTTTGTAGATTTTAATGTCAGGCCGTTAAATTATGTTGTCAATACTTTCATATACATTTTGAACCAGAGACTTTTATTTAAAAACTTAATAGCAATTACGAGTAGTATAGACCCCAAGTTATTATGTTCTAAACAAATCGAAGAATTTATAATAAGCTTCAAATTTGTCCGCAGCAAAGGTACTATTAATAATTTGCAAAGCTGACTTTGGACATAAGTACATTCAGGGAAGACGTTTGTAGAGTGTGTTACCGCACTCGGCCTATAAATCATAAAAGCCAAAACCCAATGCTTGTTTCTTTTGAAATGAATTTCGTTTATTCTACCCGAGTTTTTTAACTTGGATAATATTGAGTTTGGAATACAAGTTTGCATGAAAGTTGTGTTCATATATTAATATACTTTTATAATAATCATATAGTCATAAAAAAAAATTAAAACCTCTAGACCAGCGTTGATTTGACGTCTACAACACAAAATTGTCATTCACGATAATATGACAAAAAAGGTTAAGTATGCACTACTTCATTCCTTGAATTTAAACTTATTACATATTTTAATAGTGCCTACCCGTGGCGTGATAGACTGTCATTCCAGAGATCTTGGGTTCAATCCCTAGGAATTCACAATTTCTCCAAGAGTATTGGTAATGTCAGTACCCGTAATCACCTCGGGTTCAATCCATCTAATGGTTTTTTACGGGAACTTTCTCTTGCGAGGAATTTTTAAGGAGTAATTTTTGTCATGGAAAATGGGTTTAGCTTAAAGATGTAGATCCCCCGCATACCTGACAACAATACTTGCACAGGAATGGTTTAGAGTTTTAAGATTTATTAAAGATAAAAAAAGGCATTTGATATGATTTATCACTTATAAACATCACAGAAAACATTTTACGTCTATTTTCAAGTTGTTGAATGGCTAGAAGTTTTGTATGATGGAGTTTCGATCTTCCACCCAAATTTTTGAATAGGTAATCTTGTAAATTTTTTTTGGACCATTTCAATTCTCTTGATTGAATGTAATAAAAAGCGTTCCAGATTACACAACAGTATTCCAAGATTGGTCTAACATATGAGAGTAAAAGGGTCTTTAAAGTCTATGCTATTGCGTTTGATAAAACCGAGCTTGGAATTTGCTTTGATACACTAAATTCAATGTACTTAACAAAGTTAAGTTAAGGGTTAAAAACTACACCAGGATCTTTCTTCTCCCTTACTCTTTCCAAAACTTGATTCTCAATTTTATATTCAAAAGTGATTTTAGAAAAGTTGCGGCAAAAAGAAAAACATTGGCATTTAGCGACGTTAAAATATAATTTGGTTTTCGTGTATTGGGAAAATTTCGAAATATCATCTGGTAAGAGATGACATTCAATAATATATTTTATGCAACGAAAAAACTTTGAGTCATCGGCGAAAATAAGTTGGGTAGAATTGAGGAAAGTACTAAGTAGATCATTTATAAAAATTAGGAAAAGAAGGGTCCAAAATGGCTACCTTGAGGCACACTAGATGAAACCAAAATTGGTTTTGAGAGAACTTCGTTAATGCAAACAAATTGAACTCCATCCTTAAGATAAGATTCAAACCATTTCAAAAATTTAAAATGAAAATCAAAGTTTTTTAATTTCTTCATTAAAATAGATTGACTTACTCTATCAAATGCCTTTGAAAAATCGGCATAAATTACATCGATTTGATGCCCTTCTTCGAGATTGTTTAAAATGAGATTGGATAAAATAGAAAGATAAGTCGCTGTTGACCTTCCTGCAACGAAACCATGTTCTAACGGTGAAATGTGTCCCTTAATTAAAAAAAGTTTTTGGAATACACGACAATTTACGGTAGTTTAGGAAAAGAGGTGCAGCTAGAGAAGTAGCGAATTTCTTAAGAATAATAGGTGAAATTTCGTCTGGGCCTGGTTTATTGTCATCATTTAAAATCATGAGACCATCTTCAGTTTCGGAAATATTTAATTCTAAACAACCAATATCTGTTTTACATTCAAAAGACAAATATTCAGCTGTCCATGCTAAACTTACATTCGAATTAGCGTAACTAGATTAAAAATAGTGTTCGAAGGAATCACAAATACTTGATAAATTTGAAAATGTTACCAATTTTTTTCTTATATCAAGACTGACTTCATCTTGGGGAAAACAATCGCAGGGAGCAATATCGGGGCTATAGGGTGGGTGAGGCAACGTTGGGATGCATTTTTTTGTCGCTCTGAATGCGAGATAACAGATCAGTTCATGAGTAAGAACTTTAGGCACCATCTTTGCGCAGATCTTTCGCATGTTCAAATTCTAGTGTAACACCTTGCGATCCGTTTCTTTGTTGATGTTTCAATCGTAAGGCAATGCAAGAATGCTAAGGCGACGGTCAGACGTGATCAACATGCGCTAAGGATCAACATTCGCGTCGGTACGAGAGGTGACGGGAGCTCCTTCGTGGATCGTCTTCATGCCCTTCCTTGAACAGCTTCGCCCATTCAAACACACGCGTTTTTGACATGCTATCTTCTCCATAGACAACCTACAATTTTCGGAGGATTTCCGAGAGTTTTTCGCCAGATTTCAGTAAAAATTGAATCACATCACGTTGCTTGTAATGTACGCCACTAAAAAAGTTAGTTGCAAAAAATGTGCATAAAACTTAAACCAAACGTGCTGTATACCTAAACTTTGAACTCTAACTAAAAGGAATATCCCCTTCTTAGACAGATGATAACAAATGAAAAAGCGTTGCCACTTTTTAAATTATAACTAAATTCCCGGATCTTAATTGCCACTTTTTGTACATATCGATTGCCAATTTCAGGTTATCAATACAAAAGTCATAAAAATGTAATAAATCTAAAAGACAAAAATACCTACTGATGCCATGAGTAGCCATTTCGTGATTTTTTTTTAAGCTTTATTATTAACTAAGTAAGCTTTCCTGCAGAAGATTGTAGTTGTTGTAATAAACTTGTCTCAGAACATCCTCAGTAGCATGGTACTTTAAATGCGAAAGAGCGTAGAGACTCTTCTTCAGATCAGTAAGTAGCTTGTCTATATGATTGTCCCAAAGGAAATGGCAATCAATAACAACTCCAAGGTATCTATCAGTTCAATAACTTCAATGAATGTTTTATGCGTTATTGGACAGAGATCATTCCTTAAATATATTTGTTTGTCTGTTTTGTTTTTTTGACATGTGAACTTGGGATATGCATGAGTTTTGTCTTAGAAGCATTTTTTACTAATCCGTTGTCGTGACACTATCGAACAGAAGACCTATCGCGAACAACAATTGCAGTGTTATTAGCAAAAGGAAACGGGATACTTAGCTTGAAAACACTAAGAAGTTCGTTGGTATAAAGAATGAACATAAGCGGTCCCAAATTAGATCCTTGTGGAACTCCATATTCAACATTATTACCTGCACTGTTAACATCTTTTATTTTGAAGGAGAACTTTCGATTGTGAATTCTTATTCTTGCTAACTCTTCCAAAAGTTTCGAATGGTTGAGTTTATCAAAAGCTTTGCTGAAATCCATAAACAGTACAAGTTCGTTATATGCCTTATTTAAGGTCTCGTTTATACAGTCAGCAAATTCACAAAACAGTTGTCCTGTATTTTTGTTCTTTTGAAACCCGGACTGACTTTTGTTAATAAGTGAATGCTTTGCGATGAAACTTTGCAATCTGTTGACAACTATTCCTTCAAGACACTTTTCGAGGACAGGGAGTATTGAAATCGGTCTATAATTTGACAGTTGGTTCTTCAATCCACTTTTGTAGATCGGTCTTACAATAGCAGTTTTAGATTTAGTAAAATTTTAGGTGATGTTAAAATCGTTTAAAATCAGCTATTACATCATTTTTTAATGATGTACTCGTTTGAAATTTTGGGCCAGTGTTGTAAATTTAACACAAAGTTGTTATTAAATGAAAGTCGCAAACGACATTGGCATCATTCAAGCACCTATAAGGATAAAGTTAATTAACAGCATAATATGTTCTGTGAAACGTAACATCAAAAAACAATCGGTTTCTAAGCGTCCTCGATGGAACTAATTAAGGTACAAATATGGAGAAGTCAATTTGTGTTACCAATTTGTAATGTATGTAAATATATATGAATGAATATAACTTCAGATAATTTCTTTCCTATGTTGGAACTGGAAACTTATGGACCCTACATTCTAATATGGTTTATCTATGCCTCAGAGAAGCCTTTTTTCCTTAAACTCTTGAAAAAGTTTTTTGATTTACTCGATTCTTGAAAAAATGAACCCCGTACCAAGCTTTCTTTATAGTATTTTAATACTCAAAGGCCGATTTTAACCAAAGGAAAGAACAGACGTCCAATTTGCATTTCTTTGAATTTCTCGTAAAAACGCCACCTCCATTTCCCACAAAGAAAAACAAAAACCTGTGACACTCATGTCATATTTTTGTTTATTATTACCGCTGATACCACCTCCTTCAAATAATTGTTCTAATGTCAATTCATCAAGTTACTTTCTTTTTTGTTTAAAGAAACATTTATCTGTTTTTCTTTCTTTTTTCGTCATCTTATAAAATTTTCTTCCATTTGACAGACATTATTCAATTGTCTCACCCATCGATCGCATCGCAACAACTGAACTGGAAACGAACAAAACGACTGAAAATGAGGGATGAAGGATTTATGTATCCGTATATATGAATAAAGAAAAGATACAATATTCAACCATTTTCATTTTAATTTTTTTTGTCCGTATTTTATCTACTTACTGTCATTTCATTTCCCCCATTTTTACTTTCTCTCTGACGTCTACGGTCTGTGTTAAACCCATATAATACAAAATACATAAATAAAGAATGATTAATTTCTATTTTATCCCTTCAAATTGTAACAGTGGATGGAATTGACAGTTTTCCAATGATGGCGGCGGATTGTGTCAGATTTGAGTGACAGTTTTAGATATACCGTCTATATATCAATGATGGAAAAAAAGAACACAGAATAGCAAAATCGAAAAGAGAGAATTATATAAAAATGGCTGCCTGTCAAACGTTTTGTGCGTTTGTAGATATATTTGTGTATTTCGTATTTTGTTGTATTCTATTCTGACGTTGACATGTGGATGGAAAAAAATTAAAATATTTTTGTTTGTAAGGAAAACGAAAAGAGAACAACAAAACCTGCTGTCGCTTACGTTAGCTTATCTCTCAATCAAAAAAAGATAGATATACGAGCATTCATATGTTTGTATGTGTCTACGTCTCTACCTGTCTAATCTAAAATATGTTCAGTAAGGTGTGGGAATTAGGAGGAAATTTTCAACTGATGGGTTTCATGCTGCTTTTTGTTTCTTTTATTATTTCGTATATAATTATTTGTGGAATGAACCTTTATTTTATTCTTTTTTATGATCATCATAAAAATTCTTAATATTTTTATGTCAATATGATTAAGAATTATTAAGGACAATAAATAGCCATTAGGATCAACAATTATTCGAAACGTGTTATGAGTATGTATGAGGTTCTTATTTAAAATGTCAATTGATTGTATTGCTTATAGGTATGTTGGGTATTGGACCTTGAATGGAAATCATGATATAGTTTTATCATTTCTTATGATATTTCAAAGAAAGGAGGAATAGACTGTTAAAAAAGGTGTGATTTGGGTCTTTTTTATTTGCCATTGATAAAGGGGCAATAATTTTTAAGTCAACCAACTTTTAATGTATAAAAAAGTCATTATTTTAATTTTATTTTAAGCTGATGATGTGTCAAGAAATTATTTTTTTTAATAATTGTACTTTATTAATTCCTAATTCTAAATCTTTAAGCTTGAAAAAGAAACTAAGGAAGGTGATGAATTCATAGTTTTGAATATATTTAATGTAAAGTACATTTTACACAAGAGAAGAAGCAGATACCAAGTGGGCGTTTAAAAAAAGTCTCAATTACAAAATTATAAATATGTACTTGTAGAGCAATTTGGAAATATTTATAGAATCTGCATGGTTACTTGCGACATATAGGAATTATATGGCAAGTTTTGCATTCGTACAAAATTTCGAACTCGAGATTGTAATCAAACACGATATTACAATGGTAGATCCCGTCCGTCTGTTCTGTCTGTTTTACCACGCTTCTAAACTCTAAACCATTGGGTCGATTGAGTTCAAAAAAATTCGAATTTTCTCAAAAACCAAACGATAGTTTTTTTTTAATTTTTCCCTAAAATTTTATGTTTTAACGTGGCTTCTTTAAAAAAGATTAACATATTTTTGTATTGCTCCGGAATTTATGAACCAATTTCAATAATATTTTTTTGAACGAGCTCTTATATTGCCTTAACAATATTTGATTATTAAAAGTGCAATTTTTTATGTTTGGATTTTTGAAGAAATATTGATTTTTTTAAAATTCTATATCTCAAAAACACGAAATTCAAATGTAGAGCGTATATTTTATGTATACAAAATTAATTTACCGATTTTTGAAAAAAAAAAAAAAACATTTTGAAAAATTAAGGGTTTTTTTCATTAATAAAATGACGTTTAAATTTTTGAAGAAAAACTTATTTTTCAGGTACAGTTTTGAATCTTAAATTAGTTTTTTTTTTAAATATTTTACTTGGATTAAATGTAACCTCCATCCATCATACTGTGCATAAGCCCGAAAACGCGAATTATTTTTACAAAATTTTGATTACATTCCTATCTTCTATCCAAATAAACACATTTGGTGCACATTTTTTTTTATAATAAACGGGAACTCAAGGGGTTATTAATATCCTTAAAATTTTTAAGATTTAGGAAAAAAGGGAAGAATTAAAGGGGAGACACCTATGCACATTGGTCTTAAAGTTTTGAATATCAAAATGATAGGGGTAAAGCATTCCACATTCTCGATGTGCGGTTAAAAAAAGAATCTCTATACTTGACAGTACGTCCGAAATTGAGCTCAAGGTTAAACTGATGTGCATTCCTAGAAATACTAGTATTACGGCTGAATTGTTTTAAGGGGGGAATGCAACTGGCTAATTCGATAAAAATATCGGTAGAACAACGAAAGGCATGAAACATTGCAGCGGTGTTCAAGTGACGTTATTGTTTCGGTTATAGTTTTATCGCCTATCATTTTCAAAGCTCTTTTTTGGATCCTGTCCAAGATACTTAAACTTGTTTTAAGGGCACCTGGCCAAAAATGCGAGTTATATTCAAGTTTTGGACGAATGAAGGCTTTAAAAATTACAGCCAGATCAGAAGAGGTGAAAAATTTCTTGCACCGTTGGAGAAATCCTAAGCACCTAGCAGCATTTTTTGCAATATCGAATATGTGATCATTCCATAAGAGGTGATCTGTGAATATTCATACCGAGTACTGAAAGTTGATTAGTTTCCTGGATGCAAGTGCCGCTCATGGATAGCGGCATCGGGGGTGGGTTACGCTTTAACGACAGGAGAGAGCATTGAGTTTTTGAAGCATTAAATTCTTCACGGTTTTTGATTACCCATTATACAATGCTGTCGAGATCAGAATTTAATGAGCTTATCATACCCTGCCGTTGAAGTTCCAAATCCGAAGAACAAGGATGAGAATCTAAAAACGAATATGAAAAGCTGAGGGACTTGTCATTAGCGAAACAATTTAGTGGGTTAGAAGTATTTTTATAACTATAACTTTTGTAAAAACGAACGATGGCCTTGAAGCACCACTGCATCGGATTAACGAATATGATATGTTCAATCAACAATCCATGTTAAAGTGTCTATCAAGAAGTATTATCTTGGTAACTTTGTATACATGATTTTAAAATATTATTTTTAAGAATAAGGTTGTTTCACACATATTTTACTTGCCTTCGCCTGTATAAAAGAATAAAAACTTAGTACAAGTTAAAGAAACGGGCCAGAAAGAGTATATGTATTTTCTATTAGAATCACTTGTTCAACGTATACAATACACATTATACCTATATAGGTATTACGCACAACCTCTGCAACTACTGCTTACGTCTCACTTCATAACTAAAATCCAAAATGCACAAGAGCCTGACTGTAGACAACAAATGAATAGCAATTTCTTGTACCTGTTGAAGGTGATTAGATTGTAGTAAGAAAATTCTACCTATCAATAACATTCCTTCATTATCATCTTAAACATGTCTTTATCTATCTATATCCATAAAGCAGACCACGCGAATGAACTTAGACACCTTCCTAAATACACAACCAATAGTCGATCGCCTTACGTTTTAAACATACATGTTCTGCCTCTTTCTTATTTTCAGATAATTTATTTTACATCTTGGTTCTTCTAATATGAAATTAAAATAAAGCTATCTAAATCAAAAAGCTTTTAACGAACTTACAAGTATTTTTCATTTCCGGGATGAGTTGTCCTAGGATGAGTTGTGTCTTGAGATGAAACTAGCTTACGGCCAAAAATGCTGTGTATTTGATAAGTTCATTCAAATACACCAACCATTTCTCTTAACATAATATTTTAAAAGTATTTCATATTTTAATTTTAATAAAAAATTAAGTTTTTTCAACAAATTATATTCAATAAAATACAATTCGCAATTTTTTAACACCTTATTTGTTAAAATTAGTTCCGCATGAAAGCCAAAAAAGGGTGACATGCTAACGAAATAATATATATGATGATAATTCGTCCAGACCATATTTCTATTCAATCACTAAACAACTGCAAAACAGAAATAATTTTAGAAAAAATGGAAAATTTATTTATGTAAAAAAATGAATTTAAACAAAATCGCTCTAATGATTTTCAAAAAAGAAAAAATGAAAAATGGAGTTTTTTGACAAATCAAACGAAATGTATATCTTTGAAGAAAAACTTATTTTACCGGTATATTTTTAAATCTTATATAGGTACTTTTTTAAACAGACTATCTGCATAAAGAAGCAAGTTCGTGCGATCTAGTTGTGTATTTTATTTTAGTAATGAAAGACGGGACTACCTTTTACATTTATTTAAATTGAACTAGAGAACCTCATACACATTTGCCTGGGTTCTTAATTTTTCTAAAATGGAAAAATCGAGTACTGCTGTAAGAAAATATCGCCAAATATAATGTACAAAAGCTTTATTGAATGAATTGCAAAAGTATTTAACAAGGCTCTAAAGCTTAAAGTAAGAGAACGTCTGTATCTTATATCACTGCTATATTTCAATAGCTCAATAGGGCTGGCCACGAGTCAAGACACTATGAAGCTTTTGTTAGTCTCATCTCGGTTTCATCAAAATTGAAAAATTTCAGTCTCGCCATTCTTTCGGTCTCGGTCTCTCTCTCTCTCTCATAACTGAGCCTCGTCCCGAAAAAAAGCTCGTAGTAGTTCTAAAATAAGAATATAAAATCTGCAAAGACGGACGAGGCTCTCGGCAAACATTTTTTTACAAAATACACAGTCTAGTCTCGAAAGCTTTGCAAATAGTATCGTCTATTTGCCAACCCTAAAAATACTTTTTAAACCTTATACCTTTTAATTTAAAAGTTGAAAAATTACAGTTCTTGGTTTTACTTATAGATAGTTGTGTTCCAGCAATTAATGTTCTATATAGATATTAAGTCAAATTTCTTCAGGCTATTAACGGACCATTACGGACAATCAAAAACATCCTACATCGTCTTGTATCGTAGAAATATTAAAAAGTACTCTGTTAAAATTTCAAGTCTGTCGTATAATTGCTCTTAAATATCGAAATAAGGACATTTTTACTTGTGAGCGTCCGCTTTTGAGATATTTTTCACTATCATGGCCACTTAAAATATTCAAAGTTTCATATTTCAACAATTTTGAAAATAATCCACTTTCAAAACCCCTTATTGTTAATGGCCGCTAAGAAATTAAAATAGGGGGTTCCGAATTCGCAATGGCTTTAAAATTTTCAAACGGCAAATTTCACATACGCTTTTTCTTCTTAAAAATTTGCTCTTCTCATTTAGTCAAATCTTAAAGACTTCAACTAACATTGACTTAAATTATTTCAACCTTTTAATGCACCTTTTTCTGTATACTTATTGATTTTCTTCACTTCGCTCTCCTCCTGATGTTTTCTTGTAGCTTAATATAGCTAACGAACAATCTTCATGTATTAATTTAAGATATTTTTCATCATCAACAATTTCATAGACATAACAACTCACATCAGGCAACTCAATTAGTTTCTTAGATCTTTCTTTCAATTCGTTGCGCATATACGCTCTACCCACGTGGTTTGGTTTGAAGATGCACCTATATAGCCCATCTTTTGATCATTATAACAACCTACATAGTAATGATAATTGCATAAACGAAGATAGCACATCTTCACTTGGGACAGAACCACTTCATCTTATCAGTCATAATTTCAACTTAATCAAGGTAACCGCAATCGAATGGTCTATCGAAATTATACTTCTGAGCAATAAATGTTGACTATCAACGACTTGGAGAACTTCGATTTTGTTGCCTATTCAACTTCAAGTTGAGATGCATCTAAATATACACTGTTAAGATGCACAGGGATATAGACTGGGAAACCAAGTATCTTTGTTAAGCGAGTTGTTTTGTTCATTTAACAGAGATTCTAATAAATTCATGATAGAAAAGTATCGCAAGAAGGAAGAGAAACGAAATTAAATGAGTAGAAAAAGGATTAAAAAACAGACAGACACACAGAGAACTTCAAACGCAATATGAGAATGAATGCGTTCTTTTGTGTTAATTTATTAGATGATCCTTAGCTAAGTCGATTTGAACGTGAGTTGGAATAATCTAGCTGACAAATGGGCACCCTATTAGTTTTCTATGGCTTAAAATAATTTTTCAGTATATTGTTGAAAACGAGAAAAGTATGAGTGAGCTAGTGGAACTGCATTCGAAAGTACGCTCTATAGTTGAATCTTTTTAACTGAACGAAATGTCTTGAAAACTTTGTTAATAGCATAATCGTATTTTAAATAAAAATAGTTGCTGTACTTTAAGTCTGTTGTGAATTCCTAAGAATTGGTCCACTCTTCGAAATTCCAAAACAGCTACAGAATTCTTTGTAAGCTGTTTCAAGCGCAAACGAAACTTCTCTATTTTAAATACTGCGAATTTCAAAAAATCTAAAGAAGTGGACTTTGTAGTACCTGTGGCAGGATGGTTAGTGCGTTGACTGTCGACGAATTGACAAATCTTCTAAGAGTAATTCTTGTCATGAAAAGTGCTTTTTCAATTTAACCGTTCGGATTCGGCTTTAAACTGTAGGTCCACCGATCCCTGTCAACAGTACTCGCACACAGAAATGGTTGAGAGTTGTTAGTCACAAGGCTCTATTTCTCAAAGAACTGTTGTCGTAATTTATTTATTTTAGCGGACTTTGTATAATCAAAATCAAAACATTGCTCATACGCAGGACTATTATGACCCAACATTTTTTGTATTCTATAAACGCAGATAAACTCTCTTATTTTTGAACTTGCTGCTTCACTTTTTTTTCAAAGTTCTTATAATTTGCAGAGTTAATGAAATTTAGACAAATATTTATTCTGCAAATTCCTCCAGTTTTTTGGCCACTATAGTGCATCAGAAAGGTTCTTAATTTATTTTACTACTATAGTCCAGTTAATGAAGTTTTTCACATCACATGCCTGGTGATTCCCGAAAAAAAAGTCTCCAAGAATCGGACGTGAGCTCTAGCGGCAGTTAAGATAAACATGGAGATTGTTTCAGTTTTTCAAGTTTATCTTAAAAACTACTTGTCGTATCAAAAAAATTTGTTCAACAAAATTAAAGCTCATTAAATTTTATAAAAAAATGTTTTTTTTTGTTCGCATCTATTACAGTTTTTAAAATAACTCTAGCGGCAGTGAAGAGTAACATACGTTTTTTTCGGTTTTTCGGGTTTATCTTAAAAACTATTTGTCGTATCAAAAAATAATCTTTAACAAAATTAAAGCTTATAAAATTTTCTAAACAAATATGATATTAATTTGTTTGTACTTGTTTTAGTTTGTAAAATAAGTGTATAGGCATTTAAGGAAAACTTGTGTTTTTTACACGAAAAGAAAGCTTATTAAATTTCCTTAAAAAAATATGGTATTCATGTTTTCGTGTCTGTAATTGTACTATTCAATTTGTATGTCCTTTCCTACTTCTGAAACTCGTTGGCCCACTATATGGCTTATTGCCTGTATGTCTATAGAGAAGAAGCATTGTAGCAAGTTACTTTATCATTTTCAACGATGCCACTCGCTATTAACATGATTTCATTTGTAAATGGAAATAAAGGATAACTTTGGAACCAATTTGACAGCTTTACAATGTCTGTATTTTCTCTAATTTTACGTGCCTCCCCAAAATCTTCATATTGCTCACTAGTAGAAAAAAGAACGCCAGTGGAATTCTTCGAGTGATGAGAAAATTTCATGAGTAGCAGTCAGCCCTAGAACTCATTTGCTAAGTACACTATCAGTGATTCCACGCCTTGGTGTCAAGCCACCCATACTCTTCATTCCACGAATTAGAGTTTGATCAATCGTCTGGTCCGAACAAACCCTTGTCCAAAATCGGTCAGTAATTCTCATAGTAAAGTAAAACTCTTGCACAAGGTTTTTAAATTCACCTGAGGTTATTACAGAATGCAGTTTTATCATGTCCTGCAAACACAGCTGACACGATTTGGCGTACGAGATGTTCGAGATGGCGGCATGGAAATCATATTCTTCACACAGTTAATATGGACATGCCAACCGCCAGACAGCTCATATTAAACAACTGAATGCATAAGGCTGCTGTTGGTCCATTAGATTTGAGTTTGTTAAGATTTGTTTGTAGTTTCTCACTATTGGATCAAATGAGGGTTGTTTTAGTGCACATAGCGAAGGACACTGTGGAAGAAAATTTTTCGTGAGATTTTGGATTTCCTTTAATTCATGCTGGCTTATGTCGAACTGCTTTAGTCAAAGCTTTTCCTTGCAGCATCTTTTCAACAGAAACCGGGTCGTATATAGTACCTACTCATTAACTCTTGCAGGCCACTTCCACTTATCAGAAAACCTATTGGAAAAAATAGGACATTAACAGGCAGGTGAAATCCACCCAATCTGACTACGCATTTTGAAAAACGGGACTTAGATGAAGCTGCGGCAGTGATTTCTTTACTTTGTATATAAAGAAGCTAAAGGGTGGTGTTCTTTCGCCTCT
Organism: Eupeodes corollae; assembly: GCF_945859685.1. Lineage (NCBI taxonomy): Eukaryota > Metazoa > Arthropoda > Insecta > Diptera > Syrphidae > Eupeodes > Eupeodes corollae. The sequence goes on along the minus strand of NC_079147.1, from coordinate 216,267,194 downwards.
TCTATGGCTTCTGGTCATGGATACAATTCTCGTTAAATTAGAGAGATGTGGAGTGAAGGCGGTAGCCTACGCGGATGCAAAAGTGGTGTCAGGAAAGTACACCTCTGTGATTAGTGAAATCACGGAGTCAGCCTTGAAGAAAGTTAGGAGCTGGGCCACGAGTTGTGGACTAGGAGTAAACCATAGTAAAACTGAACTGTTGCTCTTTACCACCAAAACTAAAGTACCGCCCTTCACACTACCTCCACTCAGGATCAAATCCTATCATTGTCTTCCAGTGCAAAATATTTGGGAGTTATACTCGACCCTAAACTAAACTGGAAACTAAATATTGAAGTACGGGTTAAGAAGGCCTGTCTTGTCTTCTACGCCTGCAGCAAAACTTTCGGCAAAAAGTGGGGACTTAAATCGAAGATGATTTTATGAACGTACACAGCCGTAGTAAGCCCAGTCTTAACATATGGTTCGATTGTGTGGTGGCCTGCTCATAGCAAAGCCTATAATATTAATAAGTTAAAGAAGGTTCAGAGAACAGCTTGAGTGGGCACCACAGGGGCCATGCGTACTTGCCCAACGGACGCCTTAAACGTTATTTTGGATCTTCTACCAATTGACCTTTTTATTAAATACATAGTTTCCTGCAGCGCTATTAGGCAAAAGGAATCAAATAGCTGGTTGTCAAAACCTTATGGTCACAGCAACACCACGAAATTGATGCCCTCAGATATTATCTCGGTAGACACTGACTACTGCACTCCTACTTTGAACCTTAGTAAGGGTTTTAAGGTTACTTTCCCACCGAGAGAAGATTGGGACGATGACATTGTGTCGATAGGTTTCGACACAATCATCTTTACTGACGGCTCAAAGATGGAGTGTGGAGTTGGTTCTGGGATCTTTCCTGAGTCGAAACCCTTAGGCTTCCTGACTTTGCTAGCGTTTTTCAGGTTGAACTGCCGGCAATTAGGGAGGCATGTAAGATACTTAAACAATAAACCCAAACCAAAACCAATATGCGGCTATCTTTACAGATAGTCAGGCAGCTTAACTCGGCCATATCCTCATCTATGGTTTGGGCTGTAACATTTCTTCGGAACACGAAACACATTCTCAAAAACTAATTTTTTTAATTCGCCATCTGTTTTCTGAAATGTTTCCAAAGGAAGTACTCCAAGTTATCTAGTTGATTTAGCACTAGGTAGTTTTTCAGCTTTTGCCTTCCTGTGTCGGTTTCTTTTCTTATGGAAGTAAATGCACCGATGTCCATCTAACGTTCTGACATTGAAGTCCGCTTTATTGAACTCAGATTGGTTAAATATACCGCTGGAATCTGGTAGCGTGTGGCAATATATCTCCAACAACTGAGCTTCATAGAATGAAGAATAAAACCCTAACCTTGATATAAGGTTTACCAACTTCTTAGAACCAAGCTTTCTGTATATAAATAAGGCAAGGCTGCTTTGTATTGGAGACATGCATAATCTGGAACGCACAACTGATATAATGGTATGCCCTATTGCGATGCACTTCCTTTTTCTATTTTCGATGGTTGTTTTCTTTAGTATAAGAGTTTCAAGGAACGTTTTTAGCTAGAGCTCACGACGCGGTCGGATTCTTGGGGACTTTTTTTTGGTCTCAGTAAGTGTGCCAAGTTTCAAAACTTTTTTTTCTTTTTTTTTTTTTTTTTTATATCCGATGGAAATCTTCAAAAGACACTCGGTAAGAATCGGTACCGAGTAGTGTGGGACTCTTACCGCACTAAAACCACCGGTGAATCAGGACCAATCTATGAAAGATCGACAAATGATTTTTATTTCTTAATTTTTAAAATCGCATTGGGGGAAGTTTAAGGTTATAACACTTTCCCGTAGCTTTTAGCCCATCAGCTCATGAGGCTTGGTTCTTCTTAATCTCCGAACATTGTCTCGTACATTTAATACGGTCTCCATTTCAGAGTTAGTATGACTTTGCAGCCGCTTATTGTGTGATACAGCGTGTTTCTTAACCACTTCTGTAACCATTTCAATTTGAAGGTCACGATGTAGATCGCTATTTCTTATATACCAAGGGGCATTTATTATTCCACGAAGGACCTTGCTTTGGAATTTTTGGATGGGTTCAGCATTTGTTTTCTTTGTACAGCCCCATAGTTGGATGCCATATGTCCAAACGGGTTTCAATACTTGCTTATATAACATTAGTTTGTTCTGGATAGATAGGTCAGAGTTCTTTCCTATTAACCAGTACATTTTTCTGTACTTCAAGTTTAGTTCTTCTCTTTTCTTTTTGATGTGTTCTTTCCATTTAAGCTTTGCATCCAAATTCATTCCAAGGTATTTGGCGGTATTGGAGTAAGGTACTTCTGTACTGTTTATAAAAATTGGAACATTGTTTATGTTTTTGTTTGTAAAGTTTATATGCGTCGATTTTGTTTCGTTTAATTTGATACGCCATTTGTGCGTCCAATCACTAACTTTATCGACTGCATTTTGCAATTTTTGTGTAGCCTTCGTAACGGATTTATCTGGCACCAATATTGCAGTATCATCAGCAAAGGTGGCCATGATAGCGTTGATGTCCACTGGAATATCCCTTGTATATAACAGATACAGGGTTGGTCCTAGGACACTTCCTTGTGGTACACCGGCTTCAATTTTCTTAAGTTCCGAGTAATTTTGGTCGTACCGTACTCTAAAGAGTCGGTTCGTAATGTAGGATTTCAGTATTTCGTAGTACTGCCTGGGGAAGTCCCTATGCAGTTTGTACTCAAGTCCCAAGTGCCAAACCTTGTCAAAAGCTTGAGCAACATCTAAGAATACAGACGAGCATACTTGTTTTTCTTCAAGTGCCTTTTCCACAACATCGGTAATTCGATGCACTTGGTCTATCGTGGAATGTTTATTTCTAAATCCAAACTGATGGCTCGGAATAAGTCTTCTTTCTTCAATTATTTTGTTAAGCCTTTTAAGTAGCAGTTTTTCAAAAACTTTTGCCATGATTGGTATAAGCGATATTGGTCTGTAAGATGTAACTTCTGTTGGTGGCTTACCTTGTTTAGGTATAACAATGACTTCCGCAATTTTCCAATGATGTGGCACATATCTTAGTTTAAGGCATGCGTTTATTATAAATTGGAGTTTCTTGAAGGCTATAAGAGGCATTTCTTTCAGAACCTGAGCAGTTATAAGATCGTACCCTGGTGATTTTTTGTTTGACAGCTTATGTTGACACATGCTTCTTACTTCTTTGAGCGTGACAAAAGGTATTTCACATTCGTCGTTTCTGTCAACAAACTGTAAGGGATCTGTAGCTGTGCTTGCTGGGAATGGCTTGAAAACATTCGCGAGATGTTCAGCAAAGAGATCAGCCTTTTGTTTCGGGTTTCCGATCCATTTACCATCTTGAGATTTTATTGGCGGGTTTTGTGTCTGAGGTCTTTTTAGGCGCTTAGTTGCTTTCCATAAGGAGTATTCTGTAGAAGCATCCGTCGTCAGACTTTTCAGGAATCTACTTAGTGAATCATTTTTAAACTCACAGATTCTTTTTTTTAATTCGTTGTTAAGACGGTTAAAAACTACCTTATCATCTGGGAATCTCGTGGATTGCCATTTTCTTCTAGCTCTTCTTTTTTCCAATATCAACTCCTTTATTTCGATAGGATATTTTATTTCTTTTTCTCTCGCATTCGAAATAGTTTGAGTACTTTCTTCTGCAGCCTGCTGCACATCAGCAATAAATTGTTCTACTTCATGATCAATTTGTTCAATTGTTTGCATAGGGGATCTTAGGTTTATAAAATTTTCAAGTTTGTCTCTGAATTCGTTCCAGTTTGTTCTGTTATTCACGAGCTTGGGATTACTTTTTTCTATTATTTCTGTTTCGCTCAGTGATAAAATTACTGGAGTATGATCTGATGATAAATCATAATTACCTTCGACACTTATATGATTTCGTTTAATACCTTTAACTACGAAAAAGTCTATAAGGTCTGGTATTTTGTTAGTATCAGATGGCCAATATGTTGGCGAACCAGAAGAATAAAATTCGCAGTTGTATTTTCGGCCTGCTTGGTATAGCCGTTTACCTTTTGTTGTTATGAGCCTAGATCCCCATTGGGTGTGTTTAGCATTGAAGTCGCCACCAACAAGGAAGTTATGTCCTAACAAATGTAGGAGTTCTGCATAGTCTTCTTCAGTTGGAGAGCGCCTCGGAGGGCAGTATATAGCTGCTATTTTGAATTCTTTCTTTTTTATACCAATACTAATTGTTGTTACTTGCATGTTTTCTTTAGTAAACTTTGGTTCTTCAAAGTGTGTTAAGCACTTTTTTATAAGTATTGCTGATCCTCCCCTAGCTTTGTCAGCTGGGTGCGGAGCGTGATAACATGTATAGTTTGGTAATTTATTATCAAGATTTTGTTCAATAGCGAGGTGGGTTTCGGACACCAAACAAATGTCTATATGCTCTATGTCTAAAAAGATGTTTAGTTCTGATACATGCTGTAAGAGACCGTTTGCATTCCATGTTGCGATTTTGAGTGTTCTGTCCATCATTGTTTTTTAAGAGCGACTTCTTCGCTTATGTTTAAATCTTGTTGGTCAATCCTTTTCAGGATGAGTTCCAGCATTTCTTTTATAGAAGTTTCCTCATTCTTCCGCACATTTTTTACAATCTGGGAATAGGATTTATTTTCATCACTTTTGCTTAGTGCAATTGCTTTTCCCGGTTGATTTTTAGTAATGTTATCGACCGTTACTTTTTTGCTTTCAACTACTGGTTTTGTGTTGGTTGAGTTTCTAAACTTGTTCCCAGTTTTGTTTTTTTTTTTGTATCTTGGAACTTTTTTGCTACTGGACATCCTCTGTAACTTGCAGGATGATTGCCTTGACAATTAACACATTTCGCTTTCTGTTCTCTGCCCATGGGACAGTTTTTGGTTGCATGTCTGCCTTCACATTTAACACAAGCGAACTCGCGATTGCAGTATTTTTGTGTATGCCCAAAGGCTTGACAGCGCTTACATTGTGGAACACTTTTCGACTTTCGCAGTGGTTCAATTTTGACAACTATGCCCATAATTGATTTAATACTGTAAATCTTATCGAGACTTTCTTTATTTTCAAACGTGAGCATAAATAAAGGTAGAGATGTCTTTTTTGTCGTTGATACCCCAGTGGAGTCTTTTACTATCTCATTAATAAGATTATTGGCATCGAGAGCTTGAAAGCCTTTTTGTATAAGGTCTTCGACAATTTCTTTGGCAACACATGAAGAGTGAAGGCCTCTTGCTACTACTTTTATCGATCTTGTAGCTTTATTTTCGTACGAGTGCCACTGAATTTTCTTTTTGTTCAATTCTTCAGTGACAGATCTATACGCATCGGCGTCTTCAACAATGACTTTCCAATTGTCTTTATTGTATGATGTATATTTACATGCCTTATTCGTGCATTTTTCTACTATGCTCTTTAGCTCGCCAAACATTGCCAATCCGGAGATCATAATTGGGGGTGGGGCAGTTTGCCTGGTACCTTTAACGTGAGACTTATTTTGGGGTAAATCTCTTATTTCTTTATTGGATGCTCTCATTTTTGTAGCGGTATCTGATTTTGAACCTGTTTGCTGACATTTTATAACAGCCTCTGGGCTACTCTCTGCTTTTCGTTTCTTTGACTTACGTTTATTTCGGTTTCCTTCAGTTTCAAGGAGGAGCTCTTCCTCATCAGTATAAAACTCATTAGCAGTTTTTTGTGGGCTTTTCACTACTGGTGACTTTTGACTTGATATATTGTCTTTCACGGACTTTTTATCGAGCAAGCTGACTTTTTCTTCGAGTCTCTTCACTTGTTGCTGAAGACTTTCAACAAGGGCTTCAAGTTGTTTTCTGGCTAAGATTTCTATTTGCCATTTATCGAAATAATTTTCGGATTCAACTTGGTGGATCTCGTTGTTTTTTGTGAAACACTGCTGATCTTTTATTTCGATCTTTTCATGGATGGTTCCTTTTTCGTTAATGACTTCTATGTCATTTGATTTTTGCGTTGGGGGTTTCGATGGAGTAACCCTTGGTGATATTTTTGGTGGAGTTCTTAGTGTTTTTGAACTCCGTCTATTTCCTAGAAGCAATAATTGGTCCTCCCCAGAATCCATAGGACCGATCTCCGAAGAGAGTGGATTTACCAGTTTATCTGGATTGCCACCTGGGGTATTATATCTATTTGTTTTACTCATTGCCATATTTGTTTTTATTTTTGTAACTTTTGTTTAGTTCCATAAATAGCTCAGTTACCTCTTCTATTTAGGTTTCTTGCAGAACTGGTTCTTCAGAGCGATTATCTTATCTTTTGCTCCTAATTCCTGAGAAGGTAGCTCAGGTGTCTCAGCTCTTGGATTCAATAGATCCAACGCTCGTCGTTAGTTCACCTTACGGTTATCCAGCGGGCACCACTTGGAGGTGACGATGCGATTTTGCTCCGCCAAGTTTCAAAACTTGGCAATTTTTTTCGTTCATTGACTGGACTACTAGCGAAATGTTTAAAATTCTTAAATACTTGAAAAATTACAAAACTACAAAAGTGGAAACTTCAGACAGCGATTTGGCGTGAGACTTAGAGCTCGAAAAACAGAAGAGCTTTAAATTACGCTTTAACATGCATGAATTACCTTTTTACTCAAACCTTTTCAAATTGAACATTGTAGACGTATGTAGATATGTACAAATGGATAAGCATCATTTCACACTTGTTCGTATTTAAAATCTTGTTTTTGTTAAATAAAATCCATCTGTTGTTTCATCAAAGTATAAACCATGTACCTATACAAAAAAGAAAAAACATTCACTTTCACCTCGCTGATAACATAAGTGCGAATAATCATCATCATCAAAATCATCATTTAACAATCACCCTCCTTTGATGTCCTTTTTGGCATTAAAAATCATCAGAAAGCCTAAAGCAAGATTGGCTTTTATAAGAATAACAAGCTTCTATACAAGCTTCTATTTGTATACATTTAGTGAAGAAGATGAAAAAACTTTGTCACAAACTCGCTTGTGGTAGTAAATTGGGTGATAAGTCGTCTTTAATGGTTTTGTGCAGCTTTTTTCCCTACATATTTCTGTTCTGCTTTGCTTTTTAGCATTATAGCTCATTCTTAAGTAAACGTCCCCCTTTTGTAGAACTAATCGTTACGTTAAGAACAACGACAAAGGGTGACAAATGCGAATAATGGTTTAATTTTTCGCATAGAATTTCTGCTAGTCCTAGTCCTAGAACCAGCTTTTTCCATCTTTTTTGCTCCACCGCCACATCGTACCGCGCTGTTTTACTTACAAAGCTACTATTAACATATGTCTATATCAAACAAGCGACAGAATATCGTGGCTCATCCCTCTATCATTTTCACTATGCAAGGACATTAGCATTCGAGACAGTTTTTTTGTGTTGTGTTGGGTTGGTTATGACGACAACGACACGATAAGGACTAAATGTCGCTTTGCTTAAGCTTTATGCTGGGGTGAATGAGTGATTAAGAGCGAAAAACCATAAGCAGGATGTTTTTAATTGTTCTCTTTCTCCTTTGGTTTTCTCTTTCCAGCGGAAACACTAAATTATAATGCTCGAAGAGGACCTCGATGATACACACTTGTGCATCAAATGTAGTGCCACAATTGTCGGCCTCGATAATTACGTCCAGCATCGCAAAACGAATTGTGTTGGCATCAAGTCGGGGACAAGAGCAACCATCGTCGCCGAAGCCGATGATACTTATGGTGGCTTTGAGTATCCGGGTGCTTCTGGTTATGTGAAGAACGATGTCGAGGCTGTTGTGGGTGGAAAGACATCCAAGACTTTAAATGATCCCTATGACTTGCCCTATGAATTGGGTGCAGATGTTTTCTTTTCTTCGTTGCAACTTCAAAGTGTTCAAGCCAGCGGAGCGGGAAATGCTGGAAAGACCAGTTCCATTCAGCAGATTGGTAGTAGCAGAAAAGTTGCCAATTCTGGAAGGGATGAAACGGAAGGCGATGATTGGCAAGATGTGGAACAGAATAATTCGGATAGTTTGATGAAAGTCGTCAGAGATATTGGGGAGACAAAGAAGTACGAGGCAATATTTCAGCCAATCGCTTTTTCTCACGGCTTTCCAGAGGCAGAACAGAGTGACGACGAAGACGAGGATATTGACGAGTTCGATGAGGATGATGATGATGACGAAGATTATGTTCCAACTCCGTACTCGGGAGGCAAATGGAAACCTGGTAGTCAGCCACCACCACCCAGGAGTGGTGGAAAATGGAAGGGAAAAGCTCAAAGTCAGGCAGTGCCAAGCTCTTCAGGTGGTAAATGGCACAACAAGTTTGCAACTAATGAGACTTCCAAATGGAAACCTTACAAAAAGTTCTTGGAATCAGATTACCATCAAAATCGTCCAAAACTTTTGTACAAAAAAGACGTTGGTCCAAAAGTTGACGAACCAATACCTCCACAAACTGGTAGTAAGTGGAAACCTGAAAGTCCAACAAAATCATTGAAAATTCAACAAACTCCGCTAAGTGGTGGCAAGTGGCAGCCGCAACAACCTGAGCGAACGAAGTCGCCGGACATTCAAGCATCTACCGGAGGCAAATGGAAACTTGGAGATGTGGCAACTCCTTCAACTAGTGGAAAATGGAAACCAGGAGATTTGGAGAGATCCAAAATAGTTCCTACCCAATGGGACGAGCCGACAGAGACGTGGGAAGATGTTGAAAGTGGCCATCCTCCAGTTGAACACACCAAAGGGAAATGGGTTCCTGGGACGAAATTTGAGAAACCTGACTACAAAGATGAGGTGAGTATTTTTTTTCTTATTTTTTACTTAACTTTACAGCCAAGTTTCTATAAAATCGGAATGATTTTAAAAGCCTTTGATCTTTCAAAATCATATGTGAATTTTTCTCCAAAACCTTACAATAAACTTGCTTTAAATTTTGAGTCGACAATTTAGAAAAAAGACCAAAACCGTTTTAACAATTAACAAAAAAACCTGATTTGTTTAATCATAGTTCATAAGCACTTTTAAATGTCAAACCTATATTTTTACAAACCTTGAATAACTCAATTTAATTTTTCACATACAGACTATTCCAGCCCTTCCACCGCAAGACTATTGGTGCAATATCTGCTGTCGAAAACTTAAGACCAAAACTATTTTCGACAAACATTTAAAATCAGCAGTGCATTTGAAAAAATCAGAAACTGAAGAACAACTTGAACGAGCCGGTATAGACAACAAACTTAAAGGGTCTTCTCAGACGCTCCTGCAACCTACTCTGCCAGAATTTCTTTTCAAACGAAATGTCTCTCCCGAACCAGATGTTGTTGGCCCGAATAAAAGAAAACGCCGAAAAACTTTTGTCAAGTGTGATATTTGCAAACACCGAATGCAAAGGTATTTAATGGGCAAACATTTAATATCTCACTATCATTATGTTCGGAGACGGACTGATCTGGCCAAGTCGTATGGCATGGTTCTGGATAACATCCACCAGATAGTTCTTCAATCGCCATTTCAGTGTAGCCCCTGTAAATTCTATGCCAACGACGAGGAGCGTTTTTTAAACCATTGGAACTCTGTAGAGCATCGAGATCGAACTGAAGGCCCTGGGAGGTTTTGGTGCAGCTTTTGCCAATTCGAATGTGAAGACAATAACCAGATGAGGCGTCATCTGCTCGGAAGTGACCATCGAGAGGTCATAATGGCTATAAATCGATCGGTGCCGATAATTATAAGCAAAAAAGTCTCAATCGAATGCCTGAAGTGTCATAGAAACTTTCGGTATAACGTAGAGCTTCGCCAACATGCACTTCGTTGTGAAGAATTCAAGACGGAAGCCATCGGCACAGCATCAGATGAATACCAGTCACGCTTCCGATGCGCTTTATGTCCCGATGAAGTGCACAAGTCGAAGATGGCTCTGCAGAGGCATGAAAAGTTCAAGCACAATAAACGACGATTCTACTGCTCGATCTGCAATGAAGAGTTCAATGACCCGGAGGCTGCAATCAAGCACCGCAAAACCAAGCTCCACCGGCAAAACTCCAATGCAAAGCTGAATAAAGGAAAAATGGAAGGAAGCACCAAGGCCAAGAAAGAAATCGGGGACGATTTAAAGTGCGAAAAGTGTCATCATGTGTAAGTTTAAGTTATGAAGCTTTTTGAGCTGTTTCAAATTATGCTTACTTTCATTTTTTAAGGTCCACTTCGGAAGTTGAAGCCATGTTACACCAAATAAACCACCCTCAGGGCTGTAAGGACCCAAAAGACACTCAACATCAAGAACCCAAGAAGAATTCAACGGAAAGCTCAAGAAGAAAGTGCTCGTATTGCACGCACTCCTTTGCAACCAAATCCGAGCTAAAAGCTCATCTCAACACTATCCATCCTGAGATGAAACACATATGCCCTCTGTGCGGAGAAGCCTTCACCCTACCTCAGGAACTTGGCTCCCATAGAAGATACAAAATATGTGTGGCTTCAACTTCTAAAAAACCACCACCATCAGCGGCCAATGAAGCTTCATCCCCATCATCCCAAAAAGATCCAAAGAAATCCTGGAATTGCTCCGATTGCACATTTAGGCAAGAAACCAACCTCAAAAATATCACTTCAATAAAAATAAATTCACTTTCTAATTGAAAAATTCCAGCTCTGCCTATGAATCGGAGTTGATATTCCATCGGATAATACATTCAGAGGGCGGGCTGGAGGCCCTCGAATCGTCTGGCTCGAAAATTAAATGCCAACTTTGTGAGAAATCATTTCCCAAACATTCACTTCGACATCATTTGCGTCAGCATACCAACGAAAAGATTTTCCAATGTGAAATTTGTAAACGGTCATTTTCGAGGCGACATAATTACAAGGAGCACATGGAATACGTGCATTCGGTTGGGGGTGCAGTAAGAAAACGCCACAAGGGTGGACGCACAACCGATGAGCGTTTCATATGCGATACATGTGGCAAGATATTTCGTACAAAGTGAGTACAGTTATACACAGATAATAATTAAGAATTTTATAACTATATTGGATTTTCTCTCCAAAATAAATAGTCTCCTAATGTGTGGTAGGAAGTTATAAACTAAGTTGCAAATTACTAGAGAACATTTTGGAGATACTCAATTATGTACTTAGTAGAATTGAAAATTATTTAATGAGAGTGTCCTTTTTCGAAAAGAATGCAATTTTATATCGAGCCCCAAAAACTGGCGTAGTTTTAAATTTCATTCGAAGTAAATTGTGGTTATATTTCTTGTCTGTTTATTCCTTTAATTTTGTGCAGTTTACGTTTACTTATTTGACCTCAGAAAACATTGATAAGAGAAGAATTAATAACAAGACATTGATAGTCAGGGTCTAAAAGAGCTTGCAATTTCACACCCGAGATTTAAGGGACGACCCTTATTATACATTTTAATGAGTACTTTTTAACTGTCAATAAAATAAGTATAAATAAGCTAAGGAAATGTGTGGTATTTTTCTATGAAGAGCTTCCCTGTACTAACTATAATTATTCTAAAGCTTTTAACGAACTTTTTCATAATATCATGACATTTTAGCTGAAGGCAATTGGATTTTATCAAGTTAGATTCAGAAGATTTTTTAGTCAACCCTTTTATTGCCAAATCAGGAGTTCCCCAGGGTAGACATTTAGGACCACTATTCTATACGAATGATATTAAACTCCTTTATTTATCCAAGACAATAACTTTCTTTAAAAAAAACGTCGACATCACAGGCATGGGCTCGTTTTTAGTTCAAGTAAACTTCACACGTTTCACCATAAGAGGTCTATCAAGGTCTGATTCTTATAACTTTGCTGGTTATCAATAGCGAATAAAGGTCCTTCCAATGCAGCCTCTATCGCAATAGGAGGTATTGATAATGATATTTTCTTTACTCATCAACACTTAAGGTGCTAGTTGTAGCTATTATTGGTATTCATTATTGAAACCAATCATCGAATTTATTTTGTCAGGTTGGTTACAAATTTCATTAAAAATTTCTATCATTGAACAAAAACTTCCTGATTGAAATCAAGCTTTTGAGGTAATTGTTGATTGAAAATAAACTTGACAGGTAGGAATACGAAGAAAATGGAACTCTTTCAGTGAAACGATTGTGTTCCATAATGTAAAATCAACAATCAGCTGTTTATAGAAAATGATTTCATAATTGAGAACTTAAAATTTAACTATAAGCCCTTCCTTCCTACATTTTTTCATTTCGTCATCCTCAGCGAATTGCGAATCACTACACATTCAGTTACTTGGAGAAAATACTCCATTTTTTTTTAAATTTATTTTTTTTAGGGTGATTAAGTTCTTAATTGTTGTAAAATCCGTTCAAAAAAAAGGAAACAAAACTAATGGGTGTTTTTTAATAAGCATTTCATCAGCTCAGAGGCATCAGTCTCCTTAACATTGCATACAAGATTCTCTCTGTCGTAGTATGTCAACGTCTGAAGCCGTTCCTCAACAATCTGATAGGTCCTTATCATTGTGGCCTCAGACCAGGAAAGTCCAAATATTCAAACTACGGCGGATATTGGAAAAAATCCAGGAGCTTCAAAACGATACCCACCATCTCTTTATCGATTGTAAAGGCGCGTATGACAGCATCCATAGGGAAGAGCTCTATAGAGCAATGTCTAGTTTTGGCATCCCTGTCAAAGTAATCTGTTTGTGTAGAATGACGATGGAGAATGCACGCTGAATGCACTGTCATGCGACTTCTTCAATATCGCTCTGGAAAGAATTGTGCAAAACTCCACCGTCAACACTAGAGGCACAATCTTCCAAAGGTCCATCCAACTACTCGGATACACAGATGATATTGACATAATTGGAAGATCAAAACATGATGTCAGTGGAGCGTTTTTGAGCATTGCGACGGTAGCGCAGAAGATGGGTTTAGTGTTAAATGAGGGCAAGACCAAGTATATGCTGGCATCAAAAAAGGACATTGAACAACGACGTATTGGACAAAATATCACCATGGACAGCTATAACTTCGAGGTAGTTAAGAAATTTGTCTACCTAGGCACCGCTATAAAACGAAGAATAACTCTTGGAAATCGCTGATTCAATAGACTTAGCAGGCAATTGAGAAGGTAAAGTCCTCTCTCGAGCATCTAAAATCACCATCTATAAGACACTCAACAACCCGGTTCTGGTTTATGGCGCTGAGGCCTGAAACCTGTCAAAGATGCTTTGAGAGAAAAATTCTTCGGGTGATTTTTGGTCCCGTATGCATAGATGGAGAATGGAGGAGAAGATATAACAAAGAACTGTAAGGGCTGTACAGTACAGCGCCACTGACCTAGTTAACAGAATTAAAGTCCAACTGCTTAGCTGGCTAGGTCATGTAGAGTAGGCGGGGGCGCAGTGGAGGAAGACCGCGGCTCAGGTTGTGCACGCAGGTGGGTGAAGACCTCAACCAACTTGGTGTGCAAAACTGGAGACAGCTAGCTAGGGACCGAGCTGGCTAGAGACTCATGTTAGGTGAGGCCCAGGTCCGCCCGGACTGTAGCGTCACCTTAAGTAAGCAAGTAAGTTTTAACATGAATAGACTGAAGCCTTAACAACGTTTCCCAATTGTAAAAATTTATTTTGTAAGTTACGGTTCCGTCTGAAATACGAAATAAGCTGATTTTATTCAACGATAACGCTAACTTTTGGTTGAATGAATACGTCAGTAAACAAAACTGCCGAATTTGGATTGGTGATAATCCTCAAGTGTAAGTTGACACACTAAACGTCCAAAAAATTAGAAGGCTGGTTTGCTTCATGGATTGGTAGAATAATTATTCTGTAATTCCTTAAGAACGATGATGGCCAAAAGTTTTAATCACAATTTGGCTGTACTGACTTTTTCGTTCATCGATTGAAAAACCATTTTTAACAGGTGCTCTGGTTTCAAGAAGCCGGCGGCGGCGACGCAACTTGTCACACCGCTAGTGCCACAATTGATTCATTGAAGGAAACGTTTATTAACCACGTAATTTTGCATTATAGACCCGTAAATTGGTCTCAAAGATTGTATATATAGCCAAGCATTTCGGAACAAGTCATCAAAAATCGAAGCTCCATAATAGATTACGTTGGCAGCCATTTTCCAGAAATCATATTTAAATTATATCATATTTAAATTATAATTATATTATATAATTATAATAATTATAAGTAAATTCCATTGCACTTAAAAAAATCATCCATTTCAATATTATATATACCTGTTAAAAAACAACCTTTACTTCAGTGCTCCTTATTTAAACAACGTAAACAATACAAATGGACAATCGATGTAGAAACATAAAATAAGTAAGCTTCAGAATTTATTTTTAAATCTGATTTTCAAATCACATTATTGTGAAATTCACATCAACAACTGAAGTATAATTGTACAATAAACAAAACATTTCAATCGTCGTCGTCGTCCACTTATATGGAACGACTATTGAGCGAAAATCTACTGGAATGACTATAGCTGTTTCCTTGATATACTCAGCAAATATACCTACTTTAAGAGGGCCACAGATTGCACCGTTTATGTAGTTTACGTATACGTCTAGGTATACCCAAAATAAAGCTTTTTCCATTTTCAAATGCAATTGCCAACGAGTCGTCCTATAATGGCCTCTGGCTGATGTTGCAAAAGTGGGTGAAAAATTTGCAATGAAACTAACCGATTTAATGCAATACACTTCCATTACACCAACCAAACCAACTTAAAACCAAACCCTTTACCCTTTTTTTACATCATATACGAGTACACGTCCCACCTAAGAACTAGAGTGAAACATTTCACTTTGCAAAATGGAGGAAACTGCACTATGATGATGTCCTCGTTGTGCAGTGTAGGTTATACCTAAAACACTTCTTGCAAAAACCTCCGATATTTCTAATGTTCACATCAAACATTATAAAATCCCCGAAAACCCATAAAAAGCTACTTTATATCGTAATAATACGATATACGTAAATGCAATGAGCACTTTTGCCATCAGAATAACATACATACATACATACACAATAATAATATCCGCCACACCCAATAGAGGGAGCTTGATGCATCATTGCAACAGAGATTCAATAAGCAGTCTTTTGTTAAGCCTTTTTAAAGTACATCGGAATTAAGAGAATTTCACAATTTTGATCGGTTAATAAAAATAAAATATTGAGTTAAAGAAATCCAAGATTTTGTTCGTTTGGTCTTCCTTAGACTATATTTCTTTTTAGTATGTTGATAACCTTTGAGAGGCATTTACTTATGCAAATTAAGTTAAATCACCTAGTATTTCCAATGCAAAAGCTTGCCAATTTTAGACGTTTCAATTTGGAAATACTTTTTCGAAATTGGTTTTTTTTGACAGCTGTCACATGATTTATTCTCAGTTTGGATTGCCATTTCATACTAAACGGACTTATTTCTTACCAAATCTCGGTTAGCGCGATGCATTATCAATTTATTGAAGAATACTTTTGTGAGTGCATTATCTTAGCCTCCAAGATAGTGCGATTAAACACCGCTAGACTTTGTAGGGTTATGTAAAGTCGTTTGTATGCGCAGTAAGCCCGAGACCGTTGACGCCTTGGAAGAGAATATTCAGCGTGTTACTGCTGGCATAAAACCCCGATTTCTGCAAACCCTCATCTTTATAATTAAGCTAAGTTCTTGGCCATAACATTAAATATTTTACTTCGTCTTAAAAACCACACGTCTAAAAACACCCTTTCAGTAATTACCAGACACCATTTAAAAATTTAATTGTCTTTTGCTTTTAGCGAAAATAAATAAATTCAAGTTTTTACATAAGAGATATTGTTCCGTTTAGATGTGAATTTCACAGTTGTGGACAAATTCACCTTCCTAAACAAAAAACATCATTTCCTTTCCATCTCATAGTTTTAGTTTTGAAGTGACCAAACTCACTCCCCAAAGAAATGAAGACGATATATGCGCCATGTCGCAGCACTCAGAAAATCGAATCAACTTTTCTCTTCAGTCAAACCTCATTTTCTCCAACGAAAAATGTGAATATGTCCTCGCTGACTAAAACCATGAGCATACTCGTAGAATAGGAATCCTTTTCCGGGGAGAAAAAGGTTTTTGAAAATCGGTATTGATTCTCCATTGAAAAACTTGCAATGCCAACGTTGGATTTTGTTTCCTAGCTTTTAAGAATTCACATACATACATAAGTGCATTAGAAGATAAGTGGAAGACGACATGATACCTAGGCGTCGAGTTGTAGTTGTCCTCCTCGTAGTATTTCGTCGCTTTATACCGACTTACCGACCCACCCTTATATGAACTCATATATTGGTATATGAGAAAAATTGAGTGGCATGGATCGTGCAACGTATTAAGGATTCCGAGGAAATCATTGACATTTCTGAAAAATCGGAAAGTTCAATATTGAAGTTTAGAGTTTTTGTGTTCGTGTGTTTGTGGGAGCTATAAAATGAATGGGAATGGACTTGGACTTTTTCTCTTCTTAGAGTCTTTATTAGTCTCTTGTGATTTAGGATTCAGGAAACGCAAAATGACGATGAGAGGTTATAGTATTTTTTTTTCTTTTTCCTGGGGGTAGACACTTCAGCTAAAATTCAATTTCGAGCGTAAGTACTTTTGAGTGTAGATTTGAAAGTATCTTATCGGAAGATATATAATTTAAGAATTGATAGCTATAAAGCGGTATATCGGAACTAACCATACAAACAAGAACTGATCGCCAACTTAAAACGTAATTAAAGTCAAGATTAACATATCTGAACTCGAAAAATTATTGGTTTTGGTGAATAATGTTCAAATTTGATAAGATTGAGTCGTGACTTATCTTTTGAATGACCATATCTGCACAAACTAATATTCGTTAAAATACGTGTATAATACTTAGGCTATCTCAATTAATAAAGTACAGTTTTTTAAATTTATAGTCTTTTTCTTCAATATCCAGTTATGTATATGGGCATTTCCACAGTATTTTTAACTTTCATGTTACCACAGTATATTAAGCCTTAGAAATAAAATTGGCTCTTTCTAAGTGGATAGATTTTCGTATCATGACTTATTTCAATTATATAATCTACTTTTGACTTGATTGGATTAAAATTTTTAATTAAAATTAATAACAAATAGGCTTAAATATTGCAAATTTCAAGCGTACCAGATGCAAATTTATTAAGTTTTATAAACAAAAAACATTTCAACGACCTTTGACCCAACTTAACATCATTAATTTATAATTATTTATAATATACACTGATAGAAAAACCTCGAAAGAAAGGTGTGCTACCATTTAAAAAATAGTACAAAGCAATTAAATTAGAGTACCTCCGTTTTTACAAATATTAAAATCTGATCTTTTTCTCTATATAACTTTCTCAACGATCGATTCTGGTAGTATTTTATAGACTTAAATTATTCTCTATCAATCAATAAATCAATTAAAATTTAATTGGATCATGTGCCTTTATTTAAAAATAAATAATGTCATTTTAAAGTTTAAAATTAAAAACGTGATTGGTATAGAATATGTGATTTTTTTAGCGGCACACCTATCGATAAGATCTTACAGAAAAATAAATGATTGTGAATGATAATTTTACGAATAATCAATAGTAGAAACAAGCCGTTGATCGAAATTTTTAAGTTTCAAAGTTTTTACGACAGTACAAAATCAAATTTTTGTATGAAATGAGGGTTTTTCATTGAATGCACACATCTCCACTGCACTGCACAGAACTGAAGATATTTTTTAACGATGTTTCAAAATGAATCACGCAAGTATTTTCTTGTTATTTAGATGATAAACAACCAAGAAAATGTTTGTTTATAGATGTGCCTCAAAATAAAAAAAAAAAAATTTCAATTGTTGAAAATGAAAGATTCTGTGGAAATGCCTATATACATATTTATAGTTTTTCATCAAATTTTCTAAAAACCTTCACAAGTTATTAGTTTTCCAATGCTTAACCATTTGTGCTGAAACGGGTTTCAACAAAAAAAGGTAAAACGGTTTTAAAACAAGTTTTGTCTTTTTAACGAATCCGTCACGTGCGTCGACTAAAAGAATTCTATCATATCAAGTTCTTGAAATATGTATATTGAAAAACATAAAAATAATTTTGAAACGGGTATTTTTTAAAATTTATGCATATAATTCAAATTGAATCATGGATTCTGAATAAACATACAATATTTCTTCAAAACGTATTTTTCAAAATTATGCAATCATTAATTTTAAGGTTTGCCTCTAACTTCATATGGTGTCAAATAAAGACTAATAACTTATGATAATTTTCAGAAAATAAGTAAGATACTAAAAATGATTTGAACTTTATCTAAAAGACAAAGATTTGTACTACTACTTTGTAAAATTATCATACAATTTATTCTTAAGGGATATAAACCCTGTTTTAGTTGTTTTAGAATTTTTGAAGTTGCATTTAATAAATCTAATGAAGCAGAAAAGTTTCATTTTTTTCGAATTTAGAACAACTTTACTTACTTACTTACTTAAGGTAACGCTACAGTCCTGTGTGAACTAGGGCCTCACCCAAGAAACTTCTCCATCTAACTCGGTCCCTTGCTAGATGTCTCCAGTTTCGCGCGCCACCTGATCCGCAGTCTTCCTCTACTGCGCTGTCCTGTGGGTGCAGATCCGAAGGCCGGAGCATAGGTTGCATTGCGCTCTACGTGACTCAACCATCTTAGTCGTTGGACTTCTACCCTTCTAGCTAAGTCTACGTCGCTGTACAGCCCGTACAGCTCGTCGTTCCATCTTCCTCTCCACTCCCCTTCGATGCATACGGGACCGTAGATCACGCGAAGAACTTTTCTCTCGAAGCGACCCAAGGTGCTTTCATTCGCTTTTGTCAAAGTCCATGCTTCTGCACCGTATAGCAGGACGTTGATGATAAGGGTTTTATATAGCAACACTTTGGTCCCTCGAGAGAGGACTTTAAAGAAACAGCGGTTAGCAAGAGTTATTCTTCGTTTGATCACAGCACTGGTGTTGTTTTCTGCGTTTACAGCGGAGCCTAGGTAGACGAAGTCCTTGACTACCTCAAAGCTATGTCTGTCGATGGTGACGTTTTGACCAAGATATCGGTGTTGTAGGTCCTTCTTAACGACATCATGTATGTACTTCGTTTTGCCCTCATTAACCGTTAAACCCATTTTTGCCGCCTCTGCTTCAATACTCACAAAAGCCCCATGAAAATCAGGCTGAGTTCTTCCGACTATGTCAATGTCCTCAGCATATTCTAGTAATTGGACACACTTTTAAAAGATAGAGCCTCTAGTGTTGATGTGTGAGCTCTGCACTATTCTTTCAAGTACGATGTTAAAAAAAAATCCCATAACAGCGCATCACCTTGTTTAAGACCTTTTTTTGACATCGAAAGATTCTGTTAAGTTGTTTCCAACTTTATGGAGCAGCGTGAATTCTCCATGGTCATCCTGCACAAACGGATGAGTTTGGCAGGGATGCCAAAACTAGACATGGCTCTATACAGCTCGTCCCTGTAGATACTGTCATATGCGGCCTTGAAATCGATGAAAAGATGGTGGGTGTCGATTTGGTGTTCTTGGGTTTTTTCAAGGATCGTAATGTAAATATTTGATCGACTGTGGACTTTCCTGGTCTAAAACCACACTGATAAGGACCTATTAGGTTGTTGACGATGGGTTTTAGACGTTCACATATTACGGCAGAGAACTGATTCCTCTATAGTTGGTACAGTTTAGAGGGTCTCGTTTTTCAGGATCGTGCAAGCAATACTAAGGTTCATCGGGCATGCTTTCTTCCGACCATATCTTACAGATAAGTTGGTGCATGCTCCTAATCAACTTATCTCCAGCTGCTTTAAAGAGCTCGGCATTCAAGCCATCCGCTCCAGTGGCTTTCTTAGACTTCAGCTTAGATATGGCAATCTTTACGTCGTCTAAGTCGGAAGGACGGGATTGTTGGCTATGTTGAATTTATCATCATCCGGCCTGACAGCGATTCGTCGTCGCCGTTATACAGTCTGCAGAAGTAGTCCTTCCATATCCTCAGCATTGACTGCGGTTCCACTATGATGTTTCCACTTTCGTCTTTGCAGCCTTCGGTCCTAGTTTCATGTACCTGTAAATTTCGTTTCACCTGTTCATAAAACTTTCGAACTTCTTTCCTGCTTTATAACCTCGACATCTTCGACCGTACGCTTCTCATGCTCTCATTATCCTTCTGAGAAGTTGGTGTTCCTACCGCCTCTTCTGCTCATAGAGCTCATGAGCAGCTGTAGTCCTTCTAAGCAGCGCCGCTTTGCGTGGCTGTTTTTTGGTTGCATTTGCCTGCCGACATTCCTCATCAAACCAGGGGTTCGGTGTTGGTGGGTGCTTGAAACCCAGCACGTCAGAAGCGACTTGTCTGATTTCATCTTGGCAATATTGCCACTGGTTTTCGATAGATTGTGTTGGTGGCAGTGAACTTCGAGAGAGGTTACTTGTAACTCGGTCGGAGAAGGATTTGGCAATCTCTTGCAGTTGTAACCGTTCGTCGTTGTACCTTCTCCCAGCATATCCCTGTTTTGCCTTGGGTCTGTAAACCTGAAGTACAACCTTGGCTACAACGAGGTAGTGGCCCGAGTCGATGTTAGCTTCTCGGAAAGTTTGGACATCCATGATGCTGGCAGCATGTCTGGCGTCGATCGCAATATGCTCAATCTGGTTGACGGTAGATTGATGTTTAGATTTCCAAGTTCATTTGTGGATGTTGAGGTGTGAAAAACGAGTACTGGCTATCTTGACGTTTCGCCCCGCAAGAGAATCCTTTGTGTTTCGATAAATATTTATTTAAGTTGGTTTGTATTTTTTGACTTCACATAAGGCTCCTCAAGCAAATAATCGACAAAGAAGGTTGTTATCGATTCTGGAGAAGAACCCACTAGCTGAAAAAAATTAAGTTTATTCATTCATTTCTCTAATACATATGTTTATTCGTATGTCCAATTTGTCAGCCAGAGAGTTTAAGCTTTGAAGCCTTATTCAAATTCATATGGAAGTACCTACTAACAACTACCTATAGCTTCAGCAAATTATATCCCCGCAATGTATATCCCCTATACCATACTTACCTCAGGTGCTGAGACTCCAAATTGGTTGTTTTGAAAATAAATACATATTAATCGTTCACAGTTACGTGAAAATAATATTAAACCAAATTGCTTTGATTTTCAAGTATACTTAAAAATCCTTCAAAAATAATTTTAAAGCAAAGCAAGTTTAAGAGGATGTCCGAGTTTTGGTAATGGTATTTTCTTCTAAAACAAGTAGATAACGTAATTTTATTCTTTTTAAAAACAATCTTACAAAGATGTACTCGGCGGTATACTTACTTTTCAATTTTCTATTTACAATAATTGTTTATTTTTTACTTTGGATAAAAACTGAGTTTTCTAATAACAAAAATGTTTTGAAAAAAAATGAATTAATATTATAAAACATTCTCGTCGATAATAAAGGGACAAATTTATCAGCACCACTTTTGCCCGATTATGAGATAGTTTACTGTTCCTTTTACTCTTAAATCTATCAACAAATACTAGACGTTAAGCTATACCTTATTGAATTTTAAAACTTAAAACATTCCCAATAGAAAAATAAACCGCTTTATAGAAAAATGGTTTAGTCAATCAAAAATCAATGAGAATCATTATTACTTCTTCCACGAAACCGTCTTACATAGATTTGTTACCCATATTTCTATTTCAAAATCTATAATAAATTAACTAAAACCTCATGTATATTGCTAAATAAAGCTTTAATCCATTTTGGCAATTGCATTTCCCGTATTAACATCTTTCGCTGCCCGTTCACTTCTTTGCTATATTCTTTTTCTACAAATAAAATAAATATAACCACATACATATGTCCTTGCTCCTTCGCCGGGATATAGCCATAAACATCATGCTCCACAAAAAGAGACTTAAAGGTTCCACAATTCTCTCAAATGTATCGCCTTAGCCATCATGTCTTATGCTACATATACCTCCGTACATACAAACATAATAAAGATTAAGTAAAGTACAGTATCGTGTGTTCCGAATTTTTGTCGATTTTGTCCATGTCGACGCCATTTTATTTCCTTAGTGCTCCCTCTCCACCAACTGCATTTGACATAACCGCAGAGCAGAGCAAAACAGAATAGAACCAGGAACAGAAACAGAAAACTGCAAACAATTCTCAACCAAAAGCGAGATCTTCAAGGCAATTATCATAACTCGTCTAAAATTCTGACAGAATTGCAAGCAAAAGTCCCCATACCTTTTCTATTCTATAAAATTTTTGGATATGTCCTTTTCGTCTCGTAGTGGTAGTCGTCGGTCGTCTTCCTCGTCATCCTTCCACGGGCCAGAACCCAACCGAACACCAACAATCGTTCGTCTCATTTCCCATTTTTCTTCAACACTAATACAACAAAAATAGAAAAAGGAAAAAGAGACACAAAAAAAGCTGTAGAAATGGAAAATTTTTGAAAGTTGGATTTACCAGTTAAAATAATATATCCCTCCTCCTACTCCTTGTTCCTCTACTTAGAGGTACAATATATATGTATGTATGAACAAAGTGGTTCATGTTATGGTCCAGACAAGGATTACATATAGATGTTCAAGGGGAGCTCTATATAAAAAGGGATAGAGGAGTTTCATATTAATTTAGAAATGTTCGTCCTTTTTTCCTTCTCGTTCGTCGTCGTCGTCGTTTCGTTTGATGCAAATTCAAAAGTGCTTCTTCACATCAGTCCCAGAAGCGAAACATCATCCTTAAAAAAGGACTGACTCGTCATATAACTGAACAATAGCGAGAAATGAGCGCCAACATCAACGATACCAAAGTCGAAGTCGAATTCTGAGCCCGAGCCGAGTCACTGAATCCTGGATGATGTTTTGTGCTTCCACATCTCGACATTATATCACATTTATTTCAGTTCTTTTTCGTCCTTTTTTTTGTTTTTGTATTATGTATATGTGTGGGTATAGTCTCTTTTATGCCATAAGGCTGGAATAAGTTTGATTTTCTTTTTTGGAAAGGGAACTGGGTTTGGAGTTGTAGGAGAAGTCATAATCCAAATATTATCCGTAATGACGAGAGATGAAATGAGGACCAGAGCCAATTTGAGAAGGACGACAGATATACGAGGGTAATATTCATAATTTAGAAATGTATAATGTATTTTTGTCTGTTTGGATATTTCAAATGTTAATGTGAAAAAGGACGAAAGCTAGAAAGATGTACTACATAATACAAAAGCATCAGAGAGACAAAGATGGAAAGATTACATAAATGAAGGCATTACGAGTATACGCATATACTATACAACTCTACTAACTGATGCTTCGTTTCTTGGCTTCAATAAGGCTTCAGGATGCTGATGATGGAGAAAGAATTTGAAGATTTTTTGTTGTGTCTTTATTTTGATGGGACGAGCCATTAGTTTGTTTCATGAATTTCATAAATTCCAAATGAGCTGTTCAAATTAATTTGCACGACGATTACTATGCAAAAATAAAGAAAAGACTTTAATAGTTGGGTAGTAAAGAATTCCGAATGATGCCACTTAGTTTAGATGTGCGGATCCACTTGCTGAGTGAATATTTAGATGTAGGTAATTTGACTATAACAGTTGGATTAAATGAAAATTATTTTTGTTTTAATTTAAATTTTTGGAAAATATATGTACATTCATATATAGAGCCCCTAAAAGTCACTTAGTTTGTATAGACATTGCAAATTATTTCAATTACCAAAGGTACAGTATACCTTTGTGTTAAAGCTGGAAAACGTTGAAAAGTTGCGTACTCCACCATTCCTATAAATGCCTGCTGGTGGGAAGGGGAACATTGAAGACGCAGACCTCTGCGAAAAATTGATTTTTTGTTCTGTGCTAAAAACGATCGAGAAGAGAATTTCTTAGACGATTGAACATTGTATTGATTTTTACGTTAAATTAATAAAATCTATGTAACGTGCAAATCTTTACAAAACTAAAACAATATTAGTCTTACGAAATTGAAAGAAAGTAAACATTGTGTTGAAAGCCTCATGAAATCTTGTGTTAGTTATGGAACACCAATAATCTCGAAAAACTTTTTTCCTGACTATCCCTGTTTATATAGGTCAAGAAAAGGGTCCGCCAAATAACTTCTTTTTTTTTTAAAATGCTATAAGAACATCGAGTGTAGCTTCGACTGTGTGACACGTAGCGAGCGCCGTCCTGTTGAAACCAAATGTAGCCAATATCCTCCCCTTCAATTTTTTTGAACAGAAATTCATTCACTCTTTGCTCAATTTCGAAAAAAAAGGCGAAATTATGCCTCTTGACCAAAATCCGTACCAAATTGACTCGTTTTGGGTTTATCGGCATTTCAATGTATGCGTAAGGGTTTACTTTGCCCGAAATGCTACGATTTTCCTTGTTTACATACATGCCAAGATCAAAATGAGACATATCTGAAAAGATGAATATGGGCAAAATCGGCATCTTCTCTAAGCGTTGTTTCCAGCGTTGATCAAGCATATACACAACCATATTTGTTCAGCGGAAAAATTAAACTAATTATCTGTCAAATCAGACATGTAACCATTCACAAAATAAGCACTAGTTGCCAAAAAAACGTAAAATCACGGACCCTATAGTATTTAAACCTTTACCGAAGTTGCCAAGAATGTACATTTTCAAAAGGTTTATCTCGTTTTTCTATACGCTTAAACGTTTTACAAATTAAGGGCAAAAAGAGTGCAACGCCCAATTTTTTTGTTTAAATTAAATTGTTTGTGAAACAATCAAAGTTTACAAACAAAAAAAATAATTTTTTCTTTAAAATATCTTAGCTTTGACCAAGTTCAATCTTCTACTGAAAAATACATGATCTCAACATTTATTTTTTTATTTTCAAAAATTTGATATTCACCAAAATTCTTTCGTATGTATAACGTTACCTTTTCTTCTTATTAGTTTTATTTCAAAAACTTGATAAGCCCTCTATCTCTGATATTGTTTGATTATTGAGACGAATATTCTTGCAAATTTTATGTTCGATAATTTCAATAGAGGTTTAAATAGCATTGGACTTACAGGAACACAGATAAACACGAAAAGGCTGTTTTCGCAACCTTTGACGGTCCATACGTTTCACAAATGTACATAAAGGTTCACACATATTTTCAACTTACTTTCTGTACGTACGCCTGGACTCAAATATTTAAAACTCAACAGTTCCTTCATTTTAACTTTAAAAGTGTGCTATTTAAAAATATTATAAATTTCCTTAATAAGATTTTCGAGCGTTACAAGAAAGATTAGATACCGGTTCACTTTACTTTAAAATTTCCAATATTAAACAAGGAAAATAACAGAGTTTTGAAACAGCTATCCACATTCTTGATGTGAAGCCGAAATAAAAATCTATGTGCTTGGTATTACATCTGAAATATGCAGTAATTTGGAAAATTCTGCCCAATTTTGACGTTGTGTGGAGTCATAGCAGAAGTCACTGCACCGTATTTCAATTGATCTAAAACCGCTTGATCAAAGAAGAAAATTAAACTCAATACTTTTTGATTTTGATGTCTTAAATTTTAATATTGATTATTCGGTTTTGTTTTCTATGTTTCTATTAATGCGCCTTCTTGAAACTTGCACCTGAAAAACCAGAGCCGGATTTAAAGGTCCAAAGGCCTCGGAGCAATACAAAAGCGGAGGTCCCCTCGCCCCAAATTATTTTCAAAATAAAGTAAACCATTTTTTCACTCGAGTTTTGCAATACATAATTTCTTGTGAAACCAAGAAGATTCCTTTCATATTGAACAAACACATTTAAATATAAACGGAAAAAAGAATTATCTGAAATTAAATTCTTGGGTTAACGAACGGAACCTTTCGAGGTTTTTTTGCCGAAAAATCTTTGATGATTTTGTTGAAATCCAGTTCTCGGAGTAAATCGCTTTCAATGCTCAGGAGAGAGAGCTTCGATAGACGGTTTGTGCCTATTTTTATAATTTTGATTTTCGAGAATTTGGTAGTAAAATATTTCCGGCGATCGATCTGTTCCATAGTCCTTTTCGTTTTTGTATGAGTCAATCAAAGACACAAATTGAACCAACTCATTACCAAAACTAGGGTCTAAATCATCCGGATGCACTTTCACCAACGACTCATCATCAGTATGGGATATTATTTGGGTGCTTCCCTTTGTTTCCACGAATGATTCTAGTGCACGCACTGCCGATTCAAGAATCATTTTCGGGTCTTGCACCATCTTGTTTGTAGCGGTAAATCACTCCAAGATCTAGTTCCACAATATTGTAAACAAAGCGGTTTCGAGACTTCATTCCTCACGATGTTTTTTTGCTCTTTATTGAAAGATATGCTGGTTACAGCTTCTTCGATTTCCCAATAGCCGTTGCCTAAGGCTTTCGTAGCTTCAGCTCGACAAGACCAACCAGTGTCGCTGAGCTTTTTCTAAACTAAAAATTCGCCGCTTTTCTTCTCTGATAGTTTCTCAATCAAAATTCGGTGCCGCTCTGTACTGACTGTGAAAAACGTGAAATCAAAGAATTGAACAGCCGACGGACAAGAGTTAGCAGCTTCCATTCCCACTAAATTTAGAGAATGACCACAACAAGGTACGAACGCCGATTAATGATTTTTCAGCATTGTCATTTGGTTTTGATATTTCACTGATTGAATGATTGAAGTGAACAAATATAGATCACTGATTTCTGTTATTTAAGATAAATATAATTGAATAATCACGTATGTACAAAGTACTGTAGGCTGTAGGTAAAGGTAAAAGACCAAACAAAAATACGTATGAAAGGGAAAGATGTTTACTAGTTGGAGTTTGAAACAAACATTTTTCGAAGCCTCTATTGTGGAGCCCCCCGTTTGTGGAGTCTCCGGAGCTTCCGCCCGGTTGCTCTCACCTCAATGCGGCCCTGTGTATAACTGTGATTTTTTAAATGTTCCTTCCCAAGTCTCTGTGCGAATTAAGAAAATGTCGGTTGTGATTTTAGGTAATTCTACATAAAGATCGTTTTGACGCAATAGCTCAGCACTGTATGTTTTCTGGAATGAAAACAAAGAAATCCACTACAACCCGGCTGACAAGGTTAAAGAACTGATTTATCATATTCTTTGTCCAATACAGCTTCAATATGAAAACCTTTGATACATCTAACAAAAATATTTTCTTCTTGACAATGTCTATTTGTACAAATTAAGTCAAGATATTGACGGTCTTTTGAAAAGTCTCCTAATCTAATTTTTAGCAAAAATATCGGTTCCCTTATTCAAACTTCTGAGTGTGTCTACATTTTTACTCGTACTCCTGTCGACTTTAAATTTGTCTTCTTAAACTTTTCAATTCTATCCAGAGATCTAGATGGTTTCATCATAGAACTCAAAGTGTCACGTATTTAAATAGTTCCAAAAGTCATCTTACTTTTAACTACACGAAATATCCTAAGTTCAAACTTCACCATTATATGAATTTAATTTTCTTCTTTTCAAAAAAAAAAATATTTACCTCTCTTTCTTGTCTTATGACGCTATTAAGAGTTACCGAAAATGCATTTTAAGCATCATACACACTTTCAGTCAACCTCAAAAGAAAACAGTCGAAAGACAATAAGAAAACTGTCTCCTCTACTATTAACGGTTTCACTTGTGTCTTAAACTGCTTTTGACAAAACAATTGCCAAAGTCATTCCGTTGTGTCCTTGTTGCGCAGTGCCTCATCATATAGCCATACTCATCCTTTTAAGCATCACACTAACTTTAAACACCACAAAACGACACATATAATATCTGCGCGAACACAATGAAAATGTGATATAAGACTATTAAGCGACAATGACACCATCTTTTTGCAGTAGCAGGATATACCCATTGAACGTATGCAATACATACCTAAATACCAAGGTATGTATCTCAACTACCTATGGAGTTTCCAAAAAGTTTCTCAGGTGATTTCCTATGCAGTACCTCTGCCCTGAGTCCCAACACACGCCCACCATCATACCAAGTCGATAGACCCCCATCTTCGGGAGAACACCTCTTCTTGATGCAGGCATCAGGAAAAGGATATAAAAAGGACGTTGATGGCACTCAACAATGGCGCATTACGCTTGCACCTCTTAACATTTCTATACCTCAGCCAGCCTCCAAGCCCCTCAAAACAAAAACTCAAGAATTCAAGAAGACGAAATAAGAGAAAAAAAATCAACAACAAAAAATTGAAATTGAGTTGGAAGCATTGGCGACGAAACAAGAAACACACGGCCATAAATATTTATGCTCTGAATCTTCAAGCTGATGGGCTAAAGTCTTAGCAACGCTCTCGTCTGTTGGATGGAATGGGATCGCATAAGAATGAGGTGGAAGAACTTTTAAAACGACCTCTGGGTGCAGATGAAGATGGCGTTGCGACAGACGCGCGATGCTTCAGGATTCAAAGATTGAAGCGAATCAGGATAGAAAAGGAGTTACGTGCCATATCCTGACTCTTAATATCATCACACCTTGAACTGTTGGTGTTTGTTTTGCAAAACTGGGCTGGATTTGTATAGATTTCCATTAGAAAGTGATAAGTGGCGCCCAATGGTGGACTCGAATAATGATTTTCTATAATTGTAAAGCTCACAAGACTATAATGACACTATAAAGTTGTAAAAACATGGCTCATGAGTAATTAATTTGTTAGATTATCAGTGTAGGCCTCATGTTGGGCGCCATTTGAGATTAGTTTAAACTCTTTTCTATTTGTGAAAACGTCTTACATTCATTTGAGTTCGCTCATGTAAAACTCAAGGTGTATCTGCGCTTAGTCCTTCAAAGTTATTTCGAAAGAAAGGCCAACCAACAACAACGACGACGAACGATGGAGTCTCTTCTTTTTAAACATTTTTTGACAAAAAAAAAAGAATATGATCCTGGCCATTTATTATTAGTTTTCATCCTCGAAACGAATATATATAAACAGGATGATGGTGTATCTCTGTATCCGTTTGTCGCAGCATCTCAGGCGCGCAATGATAGCACAATGACAATGACGGTGTCATAAGAAAGGTAAAGATGTGAAAGTTTGTTTTATAAAAACCTTCATAAGTACCGCTACTGGTAGTAAGTGTGAACCTGGCTATGTATCATGATGATGCAATGCGATATGGAAGTATACTATACTCGTACATACGTTCTACACTACGAATTCATGGGAGATTCGGGTCGTTCCTTGTGTGGAAGGTGTCATTATGATATTCTCATCCCTAGAATTATCCCTCTGAATGAATAAAGGTTTACTTAAGTATACATTGCATTATTTGGCGTTTTACTTCTCATCGTATGTTCACCTTCATTTATTAAGGATATGTTTTTTTTACTCTTTTTTCATTCTTTTTGTTGGATAAGGACACTGTTTTTTGTGATTTGTATAAGAATATGGGTAGAAAAGGATTTTTGTGGCATTAAAAATGGATACAAAAGTTACTGTGTGCTGTCATTGTCAGTATAGAAACATTGGGCTTTTGATTGGATAAGAAGTTGGTTAATGTTGTTGTTAGAGCTTGGTTAATTGAATAAATTGTTGGGGAGACAATAATAAGTTACGTACAATGTACATGTGTACATTGCCACTGGCTTTTGCAAAAAATTGACAAATCCTCCAAGAGTAATTCTTCCCATTAAAAGTGCTTTCTTAAATTAGTCGTTCGAATCCGACATAAAAACTGTAGGTCCCCTTTGTTCCTGAAATGGCTAGCATACGGGCCTTATTCTCAACAGAATGTTGCCCCACCTAATAAAAAAGGTCATCGCTTAATTCTTTCATTTTATGGTCGGTTAAATCAAACTATTAAGGCGAATGTTGTGACAAAAATTGCACATTGTTGAACATAAAAGTACCAACAAGCTTAAGTAGATTCTGTACTGAAAAAAAAATATATGTATCTCTGTATAGGGCAGTGTTAGTGATGATCGTAAATTAAGCAGCAGTTGCAAGAATTGAAGCCGGAAGACCTACCTCAAACGCCGGATTTTTGGTAAATGGGTCTTGTATTGAAAATAATGTATGTGAAGATTCTGTAGGATAGAATTTTGTTCAACAATATTTTGGGTGCACAAAATTCTGCATGTCAAAAACTTTACAAATTTTTCATTTTTCGACTCAAATATCATTTCAAAAACTTGAGATTATGGCTTCAAACTTATTTAATCTTATAAGAAATAACATTCGATAAAATTTTGAGAAAAGTCGAATTGACAGTTTTTTTTTACAAATAAGAACCTTAACAAAAAAATTAATAAAAGTTGGTAAAAATTGATTTTCGACTCAAATATCTTTTCAAAGTTTTGAGAGATTTCCATTAAACTACTCTTAACTTTTAAAAAATATTGTTGTCAACATTCAATAAAATTTTGAAAAAAAATCGAATTGACAGTTTTTTTTACAAAAAATTAAAACCTAAAAAAAATA
The DNA here is from genome assembly GCF_945859685.1 of Eupeodes corollae. Lineage (NCBI taxonomy): Eukaryota > Metazoa > Arthropoda > Insecta > Diptera > Syrphidae > Eupeodes > Eupeodes corollae. The sequence continues at coordinate 216,236,628 of NC_079147.1, read as the reverse complement.
CAATACTAAAACTTGGTAAAAATTTAATTTCTACTCAAATAGCTTTTCAAAAATTGAAAACAGTCTTCAAACTTTTTTTATTTCACAGAAAATATTGTTTTATATATTCAGTGTTTTTTTGTTTAAAATCCTAAATAGTCGTTTTTTTTATAAAAAAAAATAAAATCTACAAAAAATAGTACGCAAATTTGGTAAAAATTGAAGTTCGGTTCTTGATATTTCTCAAATTAATTTCATTCATCCAATTTGTAAAAATTTAAGATATGCTACAAAAATTGGTAAACATTTATTTTCGACTAAAAGTCTATTTAACAAAACTAGATTTTCAAACTAAACAATTTCTTTATATGAAAAATATTGATGTTAATTTCAGAAATTTGTAAGAATAATTCAACTGACAACTTTTTTAACCTAACACGAAAAACTACAAAACTTTTAAGCAAGACAAATCGACAGACGGGATGAGAAGTTACAAGCGTGGGTCGCATCCCACCTTTTTTTGTATTAAATGTCCGTCGTTTTTTGTTTTGCTAAAAAGTTGCTAGTTTGCAAGCTTTGTCTTGTGTTCCAGTAGAAAGAAAACTTTAATACATTTTTATATAAGATAAAGAATTAAGCTATTTGTTCACATAAGCTGAAGTTTAAGCTGGATAAATAGGTTATAGGCCGGTAGGTGAAACTTGCTTTCTTATATTTGAAATAATTATGACTATAGAAGAAGAAATTTTACAAGTTAGCTTATCTGAATTGTTTGCTCCAAAAACCCAGATTTTGCGTTAAGCTTGAATTTAGCTTTTTTAATCATAAAGTTCTTAAAATGTGTTGTTTTCCTTTGAAAAATGAATTTACTTTTTTTATTACTGTGTGTTTGTGTTGAAGAACCCGTGGCATGATGGTTTGTGCGTTGGACTCTCATGTCAGACAATGGAGAGGGGGGAGGGATTGTCGGTGTCGTAGAGAAGATAATTTTTTTTTATTTTCCTACGAACTCCCTTGAATTCAAAACTATCGGTTTGGCATAATGGATGTAACTCCCATTATATTTTTAATTATTTAGTTTTATATATAAAAACAAAATTTATATTTTACTTCCTTAAACTTTGTTTGTCAAAAGTACTACTTTTAACAGAGGACTGGACCAAGACCATAATAAGAATCGGAAATTCAGCCCTCTTCCCATAACGCAGCACAAATTCATCAACTTTTGACCAATGGACGATCCAAGGGGGGGCATATAAACCAAAACGCTTATGCAGTTAAGTTACATAATTACAAATTTCATCTAATGATTTGTTAGTAATTTATCGCCATTTTCCAAAAAGCTGTCAGAAACTACTAAAATTTTTGTTTCACTCAATTTAGAATTTGGAAAAACTTTAATGATGCTTTAAATTATTTTCATAAAATGTTTTTCAAAGAAAAGGAGCAAATATTCAGGTTCCTAAAAAGAAACCTTGAATAAGAGATCGTCAAATTAATAATGATTTTCCTTTAAATCCTGATTCTCGCCTTCAATTACGTTTCAAAAGTTTGTAATTCGTTGAAAATTTCAGTAGGAAAGTCAAAAAAAAGATTTGTTTTAATTTTTTTAATATCAAAATTTGAAACTTTCTAAATTTGAAACTTTCTAAATTTTTTTCTTACTTTGGTTTCTTTGTACAAGAAAAACAATCTTCTATATTGATCCAATAGAGTACCCTTCATAAAACCGTTATTTTTTTTAAGTTTTCTTAAGAATGTCATTATATTTTTTTTTATTTAAAAAAAAATATTGATATTAACAAAACTTGATATCTCAGAAAGGGTCACCATATAAAATGTAAATTTATAAGCACAAAATTTAAAAATTGTATGTGTAAAAATCAATTAAGAAAAAACCGCTCTATTTATTTTCCAAAACAAAAAAATAAGTTAATGTAGTTTTTTGAGAAATACAATGGCATTTAAATTGTTGAAAAAAAAAACTTTTTTTGCAGATACTTTTCTGGATGACACAAGCAAGTTCCAGCGACACAGTCGTGCATTTTATTTAATATCCCAAAAACAGCAAAAGCGAAATTTTGGTTAAACTAAACTAAACGTTTCATATCCATTGATATAAAGGCTTCGAATCTCTTGAAATTTTAAGAGAAAAGAGATTCTGAAACGTTTATTGTGAGTGCCACACAAAAGTTTCTTCCCAATTTATTTGTTCGTCTCAATTCGTTTTTATTTAGTTTTAAGATAAATTATGTACTTAAATGCACCTACATAATATATCCTTTCTCTACAATTGTTAAGTTTTGTTGACTCATTCAAGATCAAAATATTTTCATCTGCCAGTAAGCAGACTGATAGCGATTGTAATAATAGACTCCCGAAAATTGAATTCTTAAAACTACGTCAAAAATTCAAGACAATTCTTCAATCAGATCCTTCTCAAAAAACATATTTCAACCCCGACTTCCTCTTTTTTCCAATTACAATGCAAAGCAAAGAATCAAAAAAAGAAAAACCGGAAAAATATCTTAAATTTTTGTAGCGTTCCTCGCAATATTAGAAATGGAAACAAGAAAAGTTGTATTATTTTGAAAAAAAGCTACGTTTCAAAACAATTTCTTACATTTCTTCGTGAAATGCACCAAAAACCCTCTAAACTATTGTGTTGTAGCTCTTGAATATGGCATATTTAAAAAGCTGAGTGTGTGTCCAATTTAAAAAAATTGACCATACCTTTATATTTTTTATAAACAAAGTTGTCACTTCAGCCCTTGAAATGTGTAAATGTAAGGTTAAGATGCACATTATGTTATTTTAATTTTGTCAGCGTCATTTCGTCGAACATTTTTAAGTAGTGAGTAAAAACTCATCTATATGTTAAGTGTGTGACCCTCCTCTGATTAAAAGTCTGGATCCGCCCTTGATGCCATAGATCTTGGGTTCGATCCCTGCCTATCTAAAGTTTCTTTTACGGGAACTGCCACTAGCGAGGAATTGACAAATCCTTCAAGAGTAATTTTTGTCATGAAAAGTGCTTTCTCAAATTAGTTGTACGGATTTGGTTTAAAACTGTAGGTCCCCTCCATCCCTGAAAATTGTACTCGCACCACACACCAGGCCCTAGTTCTCAACGTTAAAAAAATAAAATTAAGTTTAAAAAATATTGTTAAAAATATAAAAGAAGTAGCACAGTTGGTCAGCTAGTCCTTAAGTAGATACATGTGTTTGTATATTATTTCAATCTAAAGTAAAAAAATAATAAATGAAAACAAGGAAAACTACAAAACAGATTGTTTTTTATGTTTTGTACTACTCATTTCTTTAACAACATCATAGAAACTATTACACAATACATAAACAAATATATTCCTCTTGAATAATATAATAAAACTTAATGACCATACAGCGGTATCCTTTAATATAGAGAGAATCTAAGAAACCAAGAAATCATCACAAAACTAATGCACACTAAATGCAATTGCTTTCTACAGACTTTTCTATTTGGATGTACATATATCCTTGGACTTTTTAATAGAATGCAGACAACAAGGATGTTCGAAAACATGTTTATATCTTGAAGTATGTACATAAGAATCAGATCGAGAAATCAAATGGTCCAAGGAAAGAAGAAAAACTTTAGAACCGAAGCGAATTTAAAATAGAAGTTTTGTCGGTGTTTGTGTTCATCTTTTCTATGCTTATTATTCAAGAATGTTGGTAGCTTTAGTTCTTCTTGTATTTCTTTTATTTTATGTTAGTGTATTTTTTGATATAAGAAGGATATGACACACATTTGCCTCGATCAATAAATGGATGTCCAGAGATTTCAAAAAAAAAACATGATTTTAAGCAATCAATCTAAGACATCGCACATTTTAAAAGCAGAAAAGACCTCTAGAATGAAAGTCTTACCCACTCACTTTCTCGCCACTTCAAAAATTATTTTAGACTTTTAGAGGCTATGTAATTTTTTAAATTAGTAGTCCAAATCTACAATCGCCTGCTTCAATTTATTTATTTATTTATTCTAAACAATTTACAATATTAATTTATAAATTATTTGCTAAGGAGGACTTTGGGCGACAATGCCATTTGAAGTCGTTTTTTAACTTCAAAATTAATTTAAGTTAAGGTTGATTTATTATGATTAAATGCAAATAATGATTTAAATAGATATGCAGACAACACAATTTAGTATAATTTGGTAAATAAGTTTTTATAAAAAAAAATGTAAATATTCAAAAATATATGATCAAGGGTTGTTGCTAATTTAATAATAATAATAAAGATTGAGGGTTGGCAGGATCTAGTAGTTCCGCAAGTTGTTGTTCTCTGCTTGAAGAACCGTTGACGTCAGTAATTATTGTGGATGCAGGACATGCAATTAGACAATGCCATACTGACAATTCGACGTTACAAAAATTGCATTTCTCTGGAGATTCTCTGGTGTAAAAATGCCTACTGGTGAAAAGTGTTTTTCCCAGCCTCAAACGAAGCAATTTAATGCAGTTTTCAGTTGTATGGTTTTTACTGTAGTGGTGGTGTTTTATCCCCTCTCCTCTGGACCCTAGTGGTGAATGAAATCCTAACTAGTCTGGATGCGGAGGGTTTCAGAGTGATAGCCTATGCGGACGACGTTGCTATAGCAGTTTCAGAAAAGCATCTTAATATCCTAAAAGAACTCTTACAAAATGCCTTGGACAGACTAATACTTTGGGCTGATCGGTGTTTACTGGGAGTTAACCCACACAAAACCGATCTGGTCTTATTTTCGAGGAGATACAAAATTCCATTTGTCAACCCTCCTTACATTAAGGGAATCCAATTAAAATTCTCAGACGAGGCCAAATACCTAGGTCTTGTCTTAGACAAAAAACTAAATTGGAAACGCAACGTACTGGAAAGAGTCAAAAAAGCTACTGTAGCTCTCTTTTCTTGCAAAAAAGCTATTGGTAATAAATGGGGTTTACAACCCAGAATCACGCATTGGCTATACACATCGGTAATCAGACCGATATTAACGTACGGTGTGGCAGTATGGTGGACTGCTTTAGAGAAAGGTATAAACAGGGATAAGTTAAATAAAGTCCAACGTTCAGCCTGCCTATGTAAAAGCGGGTCACTTCGCAAGACCTCGTCTACGGCACTGGACACCTTGCTCTACCTTACACCTCTTGACATATTTAGTAAACAAATAGCTGCAAGCTCTGCTATTCGCCTCAATGCTTCTTGGCAGTGGCCTAATAGCAACATTGGCCACTCCGTAATTCTAAGGTACTTAGAATCAATTCCAAAGCACACAGACTACACCATCCCCCAACTACAATTCGACAGGAATTTCCAGATTTCTATACCTACCAGATCTTTTTGGGAGGATAGGACATTCTTGGAGGATGAGTCAATCCACTTTTACACAGATGGCTCAAAAACCAAAGAAGGGGTTGGTGGTGGTGAGTACTCTGAACGACTGAAATTAAGTCTCTCATTCCACCTTCCCAATCATTGTAGCATGTTCCAGGCGGAACTTTTGGCGATTATCAACATCTGATATCCGTATTTTCTCTGACAGCCAGGCCGCTATCAAATCTCTGGACTCTGTCTCTACAAACTCTATAACAGTCCATAACTGTCGATCATCTCTAATGGAGATGGCGCAACAGTTTAATATTCACCTTTGCTGGGTGCGGGCCATAGAGACATTCCAGATAACTGTAAGGCAGATGAACTCGCCAGGAATGGTACAGTACAGCCCAACCTACCACGTTTGGCAAGTACTGACACTGTCTAATAGGAAAGCACGCCACGAGACTAGGCGTATTCTCAAATGACTTTTGCAGAAGCTGTATGGACGAGGAAGAGGAAGAAACGGTTCTTCATCTTCTCTGCACATGCCCTGCTCTAGCTCGAAAACGCAAGAATTACCTAGGAGAGTTCTTCTCTAAACGATCTAAATCATATCGGTATAATCAGCCTCTCAGGTTTCGTAAGGGACTCAAGATGGTTCCATTGAGCTTAGGAGGAAGCCTCAAGATTCATGTGGTATCACAATGGGGCATTAAACTGGCCCAAATGTGCCCGTTTCCGTCTTGGGCAGCCATTATAACCTAACCTAACCTAACTGTAGTGAGTGCGCTTGTGGTGATTTTCGTACATTCGCAAGAAAGTTTGACTTCTTTCCCACAAAGTGTCTTCCTCTTTCTCTAAGTGTGCTGCTTATATTTTTTAGTACTTATGGTATTTCAATTGTACCCAAGCCAAGCAAGAGTATAAGAGACTTCTCACGTTTTCTAAGGACTGGCATTTATTGAAACCACTTTTAAGACCCTTTAGTATGCTGAGGGTGTAGGTGTAAATTATTTTTTTTCCAGGTAGATCCTTGGTAAAAGATAAGCATTTCAGAATTACAGTAAGTTCTGAAATGTAACTTCTAGATTAATCGGGGAAAAGTCCTTGGCAGATTATTTTTGAATTTTAATTTGCATAAGAGGAGTTTTGATCCTTAAACGAACCATCTGTATAGAAAATACGATCGCCCTTTTTATCAGCGATCATCTGACTATGAAGTCCTTTAAATTGTTGATCCGTTGTATTGTTTTTTTATGACTTGCTAAGGAAGTATCGATTACGAGCAAATTTCGTTTCCAAGGTAAAAGAGGAATCTGAACCCGAGAAAACCCTGGTTCTGATAAAAAGGAAGTTCTCTTATTTATATCAGAGATAGTACCCTTGTGCGGCTTTCCTATGATAAGCGATTTCTTCGTAGCCTTGTGTAAAGGGTGCAAGGGTTTTCCCAGAGCCTTGCATGCGCAAGTGAAATTGATCTTTTCTTAGCACAGAGTTCAAATGGTAGATAACCAGCTTCTCTTCGAAGTGCTAATATAGGTATTGGTTTTAGCTCACCTAAAAGTTTCTACATTTTTCTTTGTAGTCCACACGAAAGTGGTCAAACCATGTTGAAGAGAACCATCTACTTAGATCTTAGCTAGTCGAATGGCGGTTTCTTTATGGGGACCTTTTCGTTTGGAGCAGATCATTTTGAGGGCATTGTTGCGTAGTTTAAGTTGATTCGTTGCTTTTTTTTAAAACTGCATTTCAAATTTCCAAAAAAAGTATGTCAAGTATCCTGAGTTTTCTTTTAAGCGGAATTGAAGTGAACAGGAGCACTTTCTTTTTCTGCAAATGTGAATAGCTTCGATCTTATTTAATGTAACAGAAAACCTTAATCTTGTAACGAATTCGTAGCTTTAAGGTTATGACGTTAAGTATTTTGGAACATATTGAGCAAATACATAAATTAGGTTAAAACTGGTATTTTTGAGTTTATGGCTAAAAATTAACTCTAAAACGAATTATTTAAAAAACTTACTTATTACTCAAAGGTAATAAGAAATTAAGAAAACTAAGTATGATACCAAAATAATTTAAACTGTATCTAGAAGATGACAATTTGTACATTGGAAAATGACCATACAATTTATTTCTAAGAGTTCAATTTTAAGTTTGCCTTACAAACCCCTTTTGCTTTTCAGCTATTTTTAAAAACCTGCTAAAGAAGAACAATTTAAAGTCGAAATCCGACTTCAGGAGAATTTAATTCTTTAATAAAGTATTAATTTATGTGTTGAAAGCCTTCATTTGGATTTCAACTCAGATGGCATTTTTTAAAATATTTCCTGTGTTAAATCGCTTTCAATTGATAAATCAGTTTGTGCTTCAAAATTTTATTTTGTTTATTGAGTAGAAATTTTATAAAAAATAATTTTTTGAATGTTTTCCAAAAGTTTGTATTATTTTGATAGAAACTTTAAACCTTTCTAGTTAGTTAATAAATTAATGAAATGAAAGAGTTATGCTATGAAATTAATTTATGGTGAATGGGGCGTATGTGTAATATTTGTTTCGGATTAAAGTGTACATAGTAAGAACATTTTTACAGTATCTGTAGAGGTTAAAATGGTTATATAGAATTGACATTCATCTTTAGAAATGACATTGCGTAAATAAATTGGTAAATGTGTTTCATAAGCTTAATTTTCTATCACCAAACACAAACACAAAAATGTTTAATCAAGGCGGAAGGAAAGATTTATTTATATATATATTTTAAGGGAGGCATATGCAATTCAATTTTGCTAAGAGAGTTAAATCCCTTATCCATCAATTTAAATTTAACGGCCATTCACTGACCCGACAATTGGGTGATAACATTTAAATAAATATCTTTACAAACAATTTACCATGCGCTACTTAGAAATCAATCCAAGTCTAAAGGAGAGTTTATAAATAAAATACATTCCTCGTCATTTATATAGTGATTCCTTATTTTATTTTTAATTTCACTCAAATCACAATTTTCCAACTCGCATAACCATTAACTAAGATTTAGTCAATAAAAATTAACAACAAAATACATTTAAAAAGAAACAAACCCTTCTACGCTGTTAATTCTCAAAACCTGGAAGCTGTAACAAAAATATATAAACATGAAGACAACAAAATACAAAAAAAGTCCAAAAACCACTCAACATAATGACCAAAGAACTCATAGTGAGACATCTTGTATGCTACATACACACACACACATATATTTGATGCAGTAAAGTTTGTTGAGGAAGAACTTACATAAAAACGAGAGGTGGATATTTGGAGGGCTGGAGAAAAAAGTGCTTTCTGCTAGCTTTGGGTATATGGCACTATATAGGAATTGAAGGTATTACTTTTCAGAAAAATCATCAACATCATTCTGCTGCAAGTGTTTTGCTCCGGTATATGTATGTGCACAAGAAAACTAATTTAATCCTGAATAACTGTTATATCCCATCCGCAACTCTTCTCCCTTCAGCTCGAGTCCCAGGTTTAGTTGGAGCTCCAGCAAAGCTCCACATCCTTTACAGCAAGCAATTGCAATTTCTTTCCTTTGGAAGAGAGTCATCGCATTATATCCTCCTCCTAGCGTGTCATTTCACACCACTCACAGTGCGCTACACATCGTCACAATTACAACATCCAATTGCAACAACTTAGGAAAGAAAGTATAGAACAAAAAAACTCCTTTTTCAAAGTGCAGAAGCAGATCCTGAATCCTGATGGCAAAAAGGATGTGCACAACATCATCAGAGAACCGGCACAACACTAACAAAAAGAAAAAAGAAAATGGAGAAGACGAAGAGTTCATTTCGTCTAACTGGCTCTCTGGCAGTGTTGATGGGATCCTGATGGATATAAAACTATGCATCAGAGTAGTGTGCTGCAGAAGTTCAGTACACACACACACACTCTCACTCACGACCGACGAGCACATAAAAAGAAACTCTTGCAAGAGGCAGAATTTATACATCACGATACATGTCTTATAGCCGAAAGATTGGAATTGGTAGGTGGACGCAAGCGGTATGGCCATCGCATTCATTCGATGCAAGTTGCCAGTTTCAGGTTGCTATTGCCACATCCAAGCCATATATAGTACGCTTGCAACTCACAAGCTTCAGCAAACTGTGAAAATGGAAAAGTTTTTATTTTACTTTCTTATTTGTTCCTTTTTCTTCTTCTCATTTTGTAATTTTTTCTCCAAAGTGTGACAGGAAAGGATCATGAGCAGATAGTGTGACGAAATAAGAAATCCTAAACAAACGTCCTATCTATAGCTAGAGCAACTACCCTATACGCTGGCATTTCTGGAATCGATCCAATCCACTTGTGCGAAGCGACTTAACGAAAAGGATTTTTTGCAATGTCTGGCTCAGGCTCTCAATACATACATAAATATAGAGATGGCAGAAATAGACGAGAAAAGACATTTGAATTTGATTCGCAGAAGTTATCCTTGGCAATTTACGTTTTTGTTTGGCTGATGTCAGACTAAGAAGTGGAATTGAATGGAAAGTCAGTGGCGGTCCTTTTGCATTCAATTTTGAACGAAGGCCCATCAAGCACAGACAATTTCATTGATATTCACATTTTACTATTTTTTGATAGTCGAAATGGAGCCTTTACAAAGTTTTATAGTTTGTCTTGTATGAATATATTTTTTAAGATTGTTTATCCGTATATAAGTCGTGAAAACTCTTTAAAATAGTTCTTTCGCTCCTTTCCAATGGCACTCCTTTTTTAAGCTGGATTGAATAAACAAATTTGCTTGCAGCACAGTTTGCTCTTAATTCCATGCTGCCAATGAATGACATGACTCCTCCTGTACTTGAAAGCGTAAACTATTCCATGGGGGGCGAATCTTTTTTGGCACTCGTAAAGTTGCTAGAATTCTAGAAGATCTTGACATTCACAAATCCTCTGGCCCATGTAATATCCCCGCTATTGTTCTGAACAGGTATTCTTCAACGCTGGCGAAACCACTGAGTAAGCTTTTCCGTCTGTCCTATTCTACTAGTCTGTTTCCGAATGGATGGAAACAGCATTTGTCCAGCCTGTCCCTTAAAATGGCGAATCCGCCTCCCCCTCTTATTATCGTCCAATTGTACTTACGTCCCTTATTTCCAAGGTCATGGAAACTCAGCTTAAGAAATATCTTGAAGAACGGAAGCTTCTTAATGACCGGTAGTATGGCTTTTGTTGCAATAGGTCCACTGGTGATCTCATGGTTTATCTAACCGAACATCGTTTTGGAGAAAGTAAGATTATTGCACTTGATATTTCAAAGCCATTGGATAAAGTTACTCGCTTATCGAAAATGCGTGCTTTTGGTATTGATGAATCTCTTCTTTGTTTTGTTTAAAAATAC